>NW_028135296.1:0-154000 GCF_964662115.1 Mustela nivalis | reverse complement strand
CCGTGTCAAACACCTCAGGTTGGAGCATCCTGCAGAGTCCCTGAGCCACCTCCACATTCCAAGGTCTCCCAGGCCACCAAGCCACAGTAGGACTCATCTTCAGGAGAGTCCATTTCAACTCTCCCCTCTGGGTAGCTCACCCAGGAGCCCACAGATTGAGCCTGCCTTGTCCTGACTAAAGAGTGGGAATATGAGGTGGCGTTCCCAGGCATCCATGCTTAGACACCTGCTCTCGAGTCTTTCCGTATGGGGCCTCCTGGAACCATCCAATAGCACTCGACTTTCGTGCAGAAGGAAACCTTGAGGTTTGGAGTAGTTCACAAATCCCATCGTAGGCAAACCTTCCTGGCCTCATGAGGCCCCCACACCATTCAGGAAGAGGCCATGCTGGACAAAAACTCTAGCCTGAGGCACGTCTCAGAGTTGAAATGACCTCAGTGCAGGAGATCTCGATTCAGCCTCTCAGAGTGGGCCTGCCGTGCCATCGGTCCCAAACCTCACGCTAGCTTGTGTTTTCAGACTTCCTTCCTCACACTCCTGGCAAACAAGCCCTCCGGACTAGGAACTCCAGAACCACAACCCAGCCCAGGGTCTGCCCAAGGGAAGAAAAACGTTTCCCTGTGGGGCTCTCTCCAGAAAACCCAGATGAGGATCAACCTGCTCGGGCCTCGACGGTACCCGAACTGGATAGGCTGCTCTGGGCACTCATGCTCTGTCTGACACAGCCTGAAGCCAGACGTCCAAACAGACAAGGAGACAGCTGGCCGCACACCCAGCACTTCGGACACGCCATGGTCTTATGCCGTCACCTCTTCCTAACCTTGGTTTTCAGATATCTGAACCTAGACATTATATCAATTCTCCACACAGCTGGGTATCGCAAGCACAACACAGAGCTCCTCCTTCCCCGTGGCTGTAAAGCTTGCTCTTGGCATGGAGTCACACCTTCAGGGTGGGAGAAACCTTCCTGGTCCCTGATGCCACGCCCAAACTTGAGTGCTGCTTGGGCACAAATTCACACTCTGACCCTCAGCATGAGCCCCATGTCAAAGGACGGCCTGTCAGGGCCTGGGCCAAGAGCCCGCATATGGGGCTTGCCAAGCCCCTATGCACCCAATCCTCACCAGTGTTTGAGTTTTCCAGTCGCCCCGCCCGTACCTGGGGCTCTGCTCTGGAATCCCTTTCTTGGAGAGACACGTGAGCCAGACAACACTTTTCCACCCTTCCCACAAAATGACCCCAAACTCTTGGGAGCTGGGACAAATCCCCAGAGAGGGATACTCGTCCACAGTCCCTGAGGCCACCCCTCCAATCCACGGCTATCTCGGACACAACATCCAGAGACAAAAGCCTGAAGGAACGCCTCCCACTCGCCCTTGTTTCAGAGGCCCAGGAGCTCCCTCTCGGGCTGTACATCCGGCCTGCCATACCCTAGGCACCACTCATAAGCTGAGTTTGTGTTTTCAGACTTCTGTGCCCTCAGCCTGGACCCACACAACCGCCAGGCTAGGGCCTCTGGAGCCACAGCGAAAGATTGTGCCTGCCCTCTCCAAGGAAATTGTGCCCAATCCATTGACCACAACCCTACAGGTTAGGGAAAAGCTCCAAGGCCCCTGAGGCCATCAATAGTGTAGGCCACCCTGGACTAAGAGGGGCTCTCTGACACCAGCGGAGCAACTATCTCCACTTAGACTCTCAGACAGTGTCCCCAGAGACAGAAGGTTGAAATGGACAGGCCCCTAGGCCCTAATCTGAACCTTAGATTTGGTTTCCATGTGTCCGTCCTCAGAGGTCTGTTTTCGTAGACCAGCACACGGGCTTTTCTGAGGCACCAAACCAAACCTCTCTCGCCTCCACATGGGGAGCTTACTTACTGGGGATGTATCAAATCCTTCAGGTAGGAGAGTTCCACAGGGCCACTGAACAACCAGCACATTCCTGGTTTCCATGGACCCAAACGCACATTATGACGCATCCTCAGGAGAGGCCATTTCAACTCAGCCCCCTGGTTAGCGTGCCCCAGAGGCAGCAGATCAAACATATCTTGTGGCTAATGGCCAATGGGAATGCGAGGCATGCTGTACAGGGATCCATCCTTCGAACCGTGCTCTCCAGTCCTTCCGTATGGTATGTCCTGGAGCCATGCAACAGGACTCGAATGTCCCACAGAAGGAAACCTGGTGGTTTGGGGCAACCTCCAAACTCAGCGTGGGAAAACTTCCTTGGCCTCATGAGGCCCCCGCTTCATGAAGGTGCCATCATGGACACATACTCCAGCCTCAGCCAACGTCAGATCCTCAGCCTGACTTCAGATGCCGGAGATTTTGATTCAGCCTCTGCCTAGTGGGCCTGCTCTGCCCTTGGCTCCAATCCTCACTTTAGCTTGTGTTCCTAGACTTCCGTCCTCACACTCCTGGCCCACAAACCCTCCCTACTGGGAATTCTGGGGCCACAATGAAGCACTCCGCCTGCCTCCCAGGAGAAAAACTTTGTCTATGGTGCTGCCCAGAAACCCCAAATGAGGATCAAACTGCTTGTCCCTCGGCAACACCCCAATTGCATAGGCTACCTTAAACACTGATGCTCTGTCGCAAATAGCCTGAGCCCAGACCTTCCAACAGACACCGACACAGCTGGCTGCACACCCAGCACATTGGACCCGCCACTGCCTTAGGCCACCATCCATTCCCAACCTGGGTTTTCAGTCATCAGAACCTAGACCTTATCTCCAATCCCTGCACAGGGGGGAACCTGATGCACAAGTCAGAACCCCTCCTTCCCCATGGCAAGAAACCTTGCTGCTGGCAGTGAGTCAAACCTTCAGTGTAGGAGAAAAGGGCATGGCCCATGAGGCCACGCCCATGTGTGAGGGCTGCCTTGGGCACAAACACACATTGTGACCCTCAGCGTGAGTACCTTATTCAAGTAACGCCTCTCAGTGATTGGACCAAGAGCCCGCATATGTGGCTTGCCATGCCCATAGGCACGCAGGACTAACTAGATGGTGTGTATTCCAGTTGAGGGAACCCACTGCTGTGCTCTAGAGTCCCTCTCCTGGGGGGTCCCCTGTGGCAGAAAACAGTACTCTTCCCTTCCCACAGAATGAACCCAAACACTTGGGAGCTTGGACAATCCCCCGAGAGGAAGGCTATTCCTCGGCCCCTGAAGCAACCCCTACCCTGAACGGCCACTGTGAACGCAACACCCAGAGACAAAAGCCTGAGCGACTGCCTCCCACTTGCCCTCCTTTGATATCCAGAGGATCTCCCCTCTCGGACTGGAGATCAGGCCTGCCATTACCTTGGCCCATACCTGAGCCAAGTTTGCTTTTTCAGACATCTGTCCCCACAGACCTGGCAAACACAGCCTCTAGGCTGGGTCCTCTGGAGCCATACCACAGGACCATGCCTGCTCTCTCCTGGGAAACTCTGTCCATTCCTTTGGCCACACACTTCCAGAATATGAGAAACCTCAAGGCCCCCGAGGACATACCATTACCGGGAGCCTCCCTGCACACACAGGGGCCTTCGGACACAAGCGGAGCTGCTACCTCCATGAAGGCATGCACACAGATGTCAACAGAGATAGAAGGTTGAGCCGGACAGGCCCTTAGGCCCTAATCTCAACTCTTGCTTTGTTTTCCAGGTGTCACTCCTCAGAGGCTTTGGTTCGAAGAACAGGATATGGGGCTTTCCTGAGGCACTGAACAGAACTTCTCTCGTCTCCACATGGGAAGCTTCCTTGTTGGAGCCGTGTCAAACACCTCAGGTTGGAGCATCCTGCAGAGTCCCTGAGCCACCTCCACATTCCAAGGTCTCCCAGGCCACCAAGCCACAGTAGGACTCATCTTCAGGAGAGTCCATTTCAACTCTCCCCTCTGGGTAGCTCACCCAGGAGCCCACAGATTGAGCCTGCCTTGTCCTGACTAAAGAGTGGGAATATGAGGTGGCGTTCCCAGGCATCCATGCTTAGACACCTGCTCTCGAGTCTTTCCGTATGGGGCCTCCTGGAACCATCCAATAGCACTCGACTTTCGTGCAGAAGGAAACCTTGAGGTTTGGAGTAGTTCACAAATCCCATCGTAGGCAAACCTTCCTGGCCTCATGAGGCCCCCACACCATTCAGGAAGAGGCCATGCTGGACAAAAACTCTAGCCTGAGGCACGTCTCAGAGTTGAAATGACCTCAGTGCAGGAGATCTCGATTCAGCCTCTCAGAGTGGGCCTGCCGTGCCATCGGTCCCAAACCTCACGCTAGCTTGTGTTTTCAGACTTCCTTCCTCACACTCCTGGCAAACAAGCCCTCCGGACTAGGAACTCCAGAACCACAACCCAGCCCAGGGTCTGCCCAAGGCAAGAAGAACGTTTCCCTGTGGGGCTCTCTCCAGAAAACCCAGATGAGGATCAACCTGCTCGGGCCTCGACGGTACCCGAACTGGATAGGCTGCTCTGGGCACTCATGCTCTGTCTGACACAGCCTGAAGCCAGACGTCCAGACAGACAAGGAGACAGCTGGCCGCACACCCAGCACTTCGGACACGCCATGGTCTTATGCCGTCACCTCTTTCTAACCTTGGTTTTCAGATATCTGAACCTAGACATTATATCAATTCTCCACACAGCTGGGTATCGCAAGCACAACACAGAACTCCTCCTTCCCCGTGGCTGTAAAGCTTGCTCTTGGCATGGAGTCACACCTTCAGGGTGGGAGAAACCTTCCTGGTCCCTGATGCCACGCCCAAACTTGAGTGCTGCTTGGGCACAAATTCACACTCTGACCCTCAGCATGAGCCCCATGTCAAAGAAAGGCCTGTCAGGGCCTGGGCCAAGAGCCCACATATGGGGCTTGCCAAGCCCCTATGCACCCAATCCTCACCAGTGTTTGAGTTTTCCAGTCGCCCCGCCCGTACCTGGGGCTCTGCTCTGGAATCCCTTTCTTGGAGAGACACGTGAGCCAGACAACACTTTTCCACCCTTCCCACAAAATGACCCCAAATTCTTGGGAGTGGGACAAATCCCCAGAGAGGGATACTCGTCCACAGTCCCTGAGGCCACCCCTCCAATCCACGGCTATCTCGGACACAACATCCAGAGACAAAAGCCTGAAGGAACGCCTCCCACTCGCCCTTGTTTCAGAGGCCCAGGAGCTCCCTCTCGGGCTGTACATCCGGCCTGCCATACCCTAGGCACCACTCATAAGCTGAGTTTGTGTTTTCAGACTTCTGTGCCCTCAGCCTGGACCCACACAACCGCCAGGCTAGGGCCTCTGGAGCCACAGCGAAAGATTGTGCCTGCCCTCTCCAAGGAAATTGTGCCCAATCCATTGACCACAACCCTACAGGTTAGGGAAAAACTCCAAGGCCCCTGAGGCCATCAATAGTGTAGGCCACCCTGGACTAAGAGGGGCTCTCTGACACCAGCGGAGCAACTTTCTCCACTTAGACTCTCAGACAGTGTCCCCAGAGACAGAGGGTTGAAATGGACAGGCCCCTAGGCCCTAATCTGAACCTTAGCTTTGGTTTCCATGTGTCCGTCCTCAGAGGTCTGTTTTCGTAGACCAGCACACGGGCTTTTCTGAGGCACCAAACCAAACCTCTCTCGTCTCCACATGGGGAGCTTACTTACTGGGGATGTATCAAACCCTTCAGGTAGGAGAGTTCCACAGGGCCACTGAACAACCAGCACATTCCAAGGTTTCCATGGACCCAAACGCACATTATGACGCATCCTCAGGAGAGGCCATTTCAACTCAGCCCCCTGGTTAGCGTGCCCCAGAGGCAGCAGATCAAACATATCTTGTGGCTAATGGCCAATGGGAATGCGAGGCATGCTGTACAGGGATCCATCCTTCGAACCGTGCTCTCCAGTCCTTCCGTATGGTATGTCCTGGAGCCATGCAACAGGACTCGAATGTCCCACAGAAGGAAACCTGGTGGTTTGGGGCAACCTCCAAACTCAGCGTGGGAAAACTTCCTTGGCCTCATGAGGCCCCCGCTTCATGAAGGTGCCATCATGGACACATACTCCAGCCTCAGCCAACGTCAGATCCTCAGCCTGACTTCAGATGCCGGAGATTTTGATTCAGCCTCTGCCTAGTGGGCCTGCTCTGCCCTTGGCTCCAATCCTCACTTTAGCTTGTGTTCCTAGACTTCCGTCCTCACACTCCTGTCCCACAAACCCTCCCTACTGGGAATTCTGGGGCCACAATGAAGCACTCCGCCTGCCTCCCAGGAGAAAAACTTTGTCTATGGTGCTGCCCAGAAACCCCAAATGAGGATCAAACTGCTTGGCCCTCGGCAACACCCCAATTGCATAGGCTACCTTAAACACTGATGCTCTGTCGCAAATAGCCTGAGCCCAGACCTTCCAACAGACACCGACACAGCTGGCTGCACACCCAGCACATTGGACCCGCCACTGCCTTAGGCCACCATCCATTCCCAACCTGGGTTTTCAGTCATCAGAACCTAGACCTTATCTCCAATCCCTGCACAGGGGGGAACCTGATGCACAAGTCAGAACCCCTCCTTCCCCATGGCAAGAAACCTTGCTGCTGGCAGTGAGTCAAACCTTCAGTGTAGGAGAAAACGGCATGGCCCATGAGGCCACGCCCATGTGTGAGGGCTGCCTTGGGCACAAACACACATTGTGACCCTCAGCGTGAGTACCTTATTCAAGTAACGCCTCTCAGTGATTGGACCAAGAGCCCCATATGTGGCTTGCCATGCCCATAGGCACGCAGGACTAACTAGATGGTGTGTATTCCAGTTGAGGGAACCCACTGCTGTGCTCTAGAGTCCCTCTCCTGGGGGGTCCCCTGTGGCAGAAAACAGTACTCTTCCCTTCCCACAGAATGAACCCAAACACTTGGGAGCTTGGACAATCCCCCGAGAGGAAGGCTCTTCCTCGGCCCCTGAAGCAACCCCTACCCTGAACGGCCACTGTGAACGCAACACCCAGAGACAAAAGCCTGAGCGACTGCCTCCCACTTGCCCTCCTTTGATATCCAGAGGAGCTCCCCTCTCGGACTGGAGATCAGGCCTGCCATTACCTTGGCCCCTACCTGAGCCAAGTTTGCTTTTTCAGACATCTGTCCCCACAGACCTGGCAAACACAGCCTCTAGGCTGGGTCCTCTGGAGCCATACCACAGGACCATGCCTGCTCTCTCCTGGGAAACTCTGTCCATTCCTTTGGCCACACACTTCCAGAATATGAGAAACCTCAAGGCCCCCGAGGACATACCATTACCGGGAGCCTCCCTGCACACACAGGGGCCTTCGGACACTAGCGGAGCTGCTACCTCCATGAAGGCATGCACACAGATGTCAACAGAGATAGAAGGTTGAGCCGGACAGGCCCTTAGGCCCTAATCTCAACTCTTGCTTTGTTTTCCAGGTGTCACTCCTCAGAGGCTTTGGTTCGAAGAACAGGATATGGGGCTTTCCTGAGGCACTGAACAGAACTTCTCTCGTCTCCACATGGGAAGCTTCCTTGTTGGAGCCGTGTCAAACACCTCAGGTTGGAGCATCCTGCAGAGTCCCTGAGCCACCTCCACATTCCAAGGTCTCCCAGGCCACCAAGCCACAGTAGGACTCATCTTCAGGAGAGTCCATTTCAACTCTCCCCTCTGGGTAGCTCACCCAGGAGCCCGCAGATTGAGCCTGCCTTGTCCTGACTAAAGAGTGGGAATATGAGGTGGCGTTCCCAGGCATCCATGCTTAGACACCTGCTCTCGAGTCTTTCCGTATGGGGCCTCCTGGAACCATCCAATAGCACTCGACTTTCGTGCAGAAGGAAACCTTGAGGTTTGGAGTAGTTCACAAATCCCATCGTAGGCAAACCTTCCTGGCCTCATGAGGACCCCACACCATTCAGGAAGAAGCCATGCTGGACAAAAACTCTAGCCTGAGGCACGTCTCAGAGTTGAAATGACCTCAGTGCAGGAGATCTCGATTCAGCCTCTCAGAGTGGGCCTGCCGTGCCATCGGTCCCAAACCTCACGCTAGCTTGTGTTTTCAGACTTCCTTCCTCACACTCCTGGCAAACAAGCCCTCCGGACTAGGAACTCCAGAACCACAACCCAGCCCAGGGTCTGCCCAAGGGAAGAAAAACGTTTCCCTGTGGGGCTCTCTCCAGAAAACCCAGATGAGGATCAACCTGCTCGGGCCTCGACGGTACCCGAACTGGATAGGCTGCTCTAGGCACTCATGCTCTGTCTGACACAGCCTGAAGCCAGATGTCCAGACAGACAAGGAGACAGCTGGCCGCACACCCAGCACTTCGGACACGCCATGGTCTTATGCCGTCACCTCTTCCTAACCTTGGTTTTCAGATATCTGAACCTAGACATTATATCAATTCTCCACACAGCTGGGTATCGCAAGCACAACACAGAGCTCCTCCTTCCCCGTGGCTGTAAAGCTTGCTCTTGGCATGGAGTCACACCTTCAGGGTGGGAGAAACCTTCCTGGTCCCTGATGCCACGCCCAAACTTGAGTGCTGCTTGGGCACAAATTCACACTCTGACCCTCAGCATGAGCCCCATGTCAAAGAACGGCCTGTCAGGGCCTGGGCCAAGAGCCCGCATATGGGGCTTGCCAAGCCCCTATGCACCCAATCCTCACCAGTGTTTGAGTTTTCCAGTCGCCCCGCCCGTACCTGGGGCTCTGCTCTGGAATCCCTTTCTTGGAGAGACACGTGAGCCAGACAACACTTTTCCACCCTTCCCACAAAATGAACCCAAACTCTTGGGAGCTGGGACAAATCCCCAGAGAGTGATACTCGTCCACAGTCCCTGAGGCCACCCCTCCAATCCACGGCTATCTCGGACACAACATCCAGAGACAAAAGCCTGAAGGAACGCCTCCCACTCGCCCTTGTTTCAGAGGCCCAGGAGCTCCCTCTCGGGCTGTACATCCGGCCTGCCATACCCTAGGCACCACTCATAAGCTGAGTTTGTGTTTTCAGACTTCTGTGCCCTCAGCCTGGACCCACACAACCGCCAGGCTAGGGCCTCTGGAGCCACAGCGAAAGATTGTGCCTGCCCTCTCCAAGGAAATTGTGCCCAATCCATTGACCACAACCCTACAGGTTAGGGAAAAACTCCAAGGCCCCTGAGGCCATCAATAGTGTAGGCCACCCTGGACTAAGAGGGGCTCTCTGACACCAGCGGAGCAACTTTCTCCACTTAGACTCTCAGACAGTGTCCCCAGAGACAGAAGGTTGAAATGGACAGGCCCCTAGGCCCTAATCTGAACCTTAGCTTTGGTTTCCATGTGTCCGTCCTCAGAGGTCTGTTTTCGTAGACCAGCACACGGGCTTTTCTGAGGCACCAAACCAAACCTCTCTCGTCTCCACATGGGGAGCTTACTTACTGGGGATGTATCAAACCCTTCAGGTAGGAGAGTTCCACAGGGCCACTGAACAACCAGCACATTCCAAGGTTTCCATGGACCCAAACGCACATTATGACGCATCCTCAGGAGAGGCCATTTCAACTCAGCCCCCTGGTTAGCGTGCCCCAGAGGCAGCAGATCAAACATATCTTGTGGCTAATGGCCAATGGGAATGCGAGGCATGCTGTACAGGGATCCATCCTTCGAACCGTGCTCTCCAGTCCTTCCGTATGGTATGTCCTGGAGCCATGCAACAGGACTCGAATGTCCCACAGAAGGAAACCTGGTGGTTTGGGGCAACCTCCAAACTCAGCGTGGGAAAACTTCCTTGGCCTCATGAGGCCCCCGCTTAATGAAGGTGCCATCATGGACACATACTCCAGCCTCAGCCAACGTCAGATCCTCAGCCTGACTTCAGATGCCGGAGATTTTGATTCAGCCTCTGCCTAGTGGGCCTGCTCTGCCCTTGGCTCCAATCCTCACTTTAGCTTGTGTTCCTAGACTTCCGTCCTCACACTCCTGGCCCACAAACCCTCCCTACTGGGAATTCTGGGGCCACAATGAAGCACTCCGCCTGCCTCCCAGGAGAAAAACTTTGTCTATGGTGCTGCCCAGAAACCCCAAATGAGGATCAAACTGCTTGGCCCTCGGCAACACCCCAATTGCATAGGCTACCTTAAACACTGATGCTCTGTCGCAAATAGCCTGAGCCCAGACCTTCCAACAGACACCGACACAGCTGGCTGCACACCCAGCACATTGGACCCGCCACTGCCTTAGGCCAACATCCATTCCCAACCTGGGTTTTCAGTCATCAGAACCTAGACCTTATCTCCAATCCCTGCACAGGGGGGAACCTGATGCACAAGTCAGAACCCCTCCTTCCCCATGGCAAGAAACCTTGCTGCTGGCAGTGAGTCAAACCTTCAGTGTAGGAGAAAACGGCATGGCCCATGAGTCCACGCCCATGTGTGAGGGCTGCCTTGGGCACAAACACACATTGTGACCCTCAGCTTGAGTACCTTATTCAAGTAACGCCTCTCAGTGATTGGACCAAGAGCCCGCATATGTGGCTTGCCATGCCCATAGGCACGCAGGACTAACTAGATGGTGTGTATTCCAGTTGAGGGAACCCACTGCTGTGCTCTAGAGTCCCTCTCCTGGGGGGTCCCCTGTGGCAGAAAACAGTACTCTTCCCTTCCCACAGAATGAACCCAAACACTTGGGAGCTTGGACAATCCCCCGAGAGGAAGGCTCTTCCTCGGCCCCTGAAGCAACCCCTACCCTGAACGGCCACTGTGAACGCAACACCCAGAGACAAAAGCCTGAGCGACTGCCTCCCACTTGCCCTCCTTTGATATCCAGAGGATCTCCCCTCTCGGACTGGAGATCAGGCCTGCCATTACCTTGGCCCCTACCTGAGCCAAGTTTGCTTTTTCAGACATCTGTCCCCACAGACCTGGCAAACACAGCCTCTAGGCTGGGTCCTCTGGAGCCATACCACAGGACCATGCCTGCTCTCTCCTGGGAAACTCTGTCCATTCCTTTGGCCACACACTTCCAGAATATGAGAAACCTCAAGGCCCCCGAGGACATACCATTACCGGGAGCCTCCCTGCACACACAGGGGCCTTCGGACACAAGCGGAGCTGCTACCTCCATGAAGGCATGCACACAGATGTCAACAGAGATAGAAGGTTGAGCCGGACAGGCCCTTAGGCCCTAATCTCAACTCTTGCTTTGTTTTCCAGGTGTCACTCCTCAGAGGCTTTGGTTCGAAGAACAGGATATGGGGCTTTCCTGAGGCACTGAACAGAACTTCTCTCGTCTCCACATGGGAAGCTTCCTTGTTGGAGCCGTGTCAAACACCTCAGGTTGGAGCATCCTGCAGAGTCCCTGAGCCACCTCCACATTCCAAGGTCTCCCAGGCCACCAAGCCACAGTAGGACTCATCTTCAGGAGAGTCCATTTCAACTCTCCCCTCTGGGTAGCTCACCCAGGAGCCCGCAGATTGAGCCTGCCTTGTCCTGACTAAAGAGTGGGAATATGAGGTGGCGTTCCCAGGCATCCATGCTTAGACACCTGCTCTCGAGTCTTTCCGTATGGGGCCTCCTGGAACCATCCAATAGCACTCGACTTTCGTGCAGAAGGAAACCTTGAGGTTTGGAGTAGTTCACAAATCCCATCGTAGGCAAACCTTCCTGGCCTCATGAGGCCCCCACACCATTCAGGAAGAAGCCATGCTGGACAAAAACTCTAGCCTGAGGCACGTCTCAGAGTTGAAATGACCTCAGTGCAGGAGATCTCGATTCAGCCTCTCAGAGTGGGACTGCCGTGCCATCGGTCCCAAACCTCACGCTAGCTTGTGTTTTCAGACTTCCTTCCTCACACTCCTGGCAAACAAGCCCTCCGGACTAGGAACTCCAGAACCACAACCCAGCCCAGGGTCTGCCCAAGGGAAGAAAAACGTTTCCCTGTGGGGCTCTCTCCAGAAAACCCAGATGAGGATCAACCTGCTCGGGCCTCGACGGTACCCGAACTGGATAGGCTGCTCTGGGCACTCATGCTCTGTCTGACACAGCCTGAAGCCAGACGTCCAGACAGACAAGGAGACAGCTGGCCGCACACCCAGCACTTCGGACACGCCATGGTCTTATGCCGTCACCTCTTCCTAACCTTGGTTTTCAGATATCTGAACCTAGACATTATATCAATTCTCCACACAGCTGGGTATCGCAAGCACAACACAGAGCTCCTCCTTCCCCGTGGCTGTAAAGCTTGCTCTTGGCATGGAGTCACACCTTCAGGGTGGGAGAAACCTTCCTGGTCCCTGATGCCACGCCCAAACTTGAGTGCTGCTTGGGCACAAATTCACACTCTGACCCTCAGCATGAGCCCCATGTTAAAGAAAGGCCTGTCAGGGCCTGGGCCAAGAGCCCGCATATGGGGCTTGCCAAGCCCCTATGCACCCAATCCTCACCAGAGTTTGAGTTTTCCAGTCGCCCCGCCCGTACCTGGGGCTCTGCTCTGGAATCCCTTTCTTGGAGAGACACGTGAGCCAGACAACACTTTTCCACCCTTCCCACAAAATGAACCCAAACTCTTGGGAGCTGGGACAAATCCCCAGAGAGGGATACTCGTCCACAGTCCCTGAGGCCACCCCTTCAAACCACGGCTATCTCGGACACAACATCCAGAGACAAAAGCCCGAAGGAACGCCTCCCACTCGCCCTTGTTTCAGAGGCCCAGGAGGTCCCTCTCGGGCTCTACATCCGGCCTGCCATACCCTAGGCACCACTCATAAGCTGAGTTTGTGTTTTCAGACTTCTGTGCCCTCAGCCTGGACCCACACAACCGCCAGGCTAGGGCCTCTGGAGCAACAGCGAAAGATTGTGCCTGCCCTCTCCAAGGAAATTGTGCCCAATCCATTGACCACAACCCTACAGGTTAGGGAAAAGCTCCAAGCCCCTGAGGCCATCAATAGTGTAGGCCACCCTGGACTAAGAGGGGCTCTCTGACACCAGCGGAGCAACTTTCTCCACTTAGACTCTCAGACAGTGTCCCCAGAGACAGAAGGTTGAAATGGACAGGCCCCTAGGCCCTAATCTGAACCTTAGCTTTGGTTTCCATGTGTCCGTCCTCAGAGGTCTGTTTTCGTAGACCAGCACACGGGGCTTTTCTGAGGCACCAAACCAAACCTCTCTCGCCTCCACATGGGGAGCTTACTTACTGGGGATGTATCAAACCCTTCAGGTAGGAGAGTTCCACAGGGCCACTGAACAACCAGCACATTCCAAGGTTTCCATGGACCCAAACGCACATTATGACGCATCCTCAGGAGAGGCCATTTCAACTCAGCCCCCTGGTTAGCGTGCCCCAGAGGCAGCAGATCAAACATATCTTGTGGCTAATGGCCAATGGGAATGCGAGGCATGCTGTACAGGGATCCATCCTTCGAACCGTGCTCTCCAGTCCTTCCGTATGGTATGTCCTGGAGCCATGCAACAGGACTCGAATGTCCCACAGAAGGAAACCTGGTGGTTTGGGGCAACCTCCAAACTCAGCGTGGGAAAACTTCCTTGGCCTCATGAGGCCCCCGCTTCATGAAGGTGCCATCATGGACACATACTCCAGCCTCAGCCAACGTCAGATCCTCAGCCTGACTACAGATGCCGGAGATTTTGATTCAGCCTCTGCCTAGTGGGCCTGCTCTGCCCTTGGCTCCAATCCTCACTTTAGCTTGTGTTCCTAGACTTCCGTCCTCACACTCCTGGCCCACAAACCCTCCCTACTGGGAATTCTGGGGCCACAATGAAGCACTCCGCCTGCCTCCCAGGAGAAAAACTTTGTCTATGGTGCTGCCCAGAAACCCCAAATGAGGATCAAACTGCTTGGCCCTCGGCAACACCCCAATTGCATAGGCTACCTTAAACACTGATGCTCTGTCGCAAATAGCCTGAGCCCAGACCTTCCAACAGACACCGACACAGCTGGCTGCACACCCAGCACATTGGACCCGCCACTGCCTTAGGCCAACATCCATTCCCAACCTGGGTTTTCAGTCATCAGAACCTAGACCTTATCTCCAATCCCTGCACAGGGGGGAACCTGATGCACAAGTCAGAACCCCTCCTTCCCCATGGCAAGAAACCTTGCTGCTGGCAGTGAGTCAAACCTTCAGTGTAGGAGAAAACGGCATGGCCCATGAGGCCACGCCCATGTGTGAGGGCCGCCTTGGGCACAAACACACATTGTGACCCTCAGCGTGAGTACCTTATTCAAGTAACGCCTCTCAGTGATTGGACCAAGAGCCCGCATATGTGGCTTGCCATGCCCATAGGCACGCAGGACTAACTAGATGGTGTGTATTCCAGTTGAGGGAACCCACTGCTGTGCTCTAGAGTCCCTCTCCTGGGGGGTCCCCTGTGGCAGAAAACAGTACTCTTCCCTTCCCACAGAATGAACCCAAACACTTGGGAGCTTGGACAATCCCCCGAGAGGAAGGCTCTTCCTCGGCCCCTGAAGCAACCCCTACCCTGAACGGCCACTGTGAACGCAACACCCAGAGACAAAAGCCTGAGCGACTGCCTCCCACTTGCCCTCCTTTGATATCCAGAGGATCTCCCCTCTCGGACTGGAGATCAGGCCTGCCATTACCTTGGCCCCTACCTGAGCCAAGTTTGCTTTTTCAGACATCTGTCCCCACAGCCCTGGCAAACACAGCCTCTAGGCTGGGTCCTCTGGAGCCATACCACAGGACCATGCCTGCTCTCTCATGGGAAACTCTGTCCATTCCTTTGGCCACACACCTCCAGAATATGAGAAACCTCAAGGCCCCCGAGGACATACCATTACCGGGAGCCTCCCTGCACACACAGGGGCCTTCGGACACAAGCGGAGCTGCTACCTCCATGAAGGCATGCACACAGATGTCAACAGAGATAGAAGGTTGAGCCGGACAGGCCCTTAGGCCCTAATCTCAACTCTTGCTTTGTTTTCCAGGTGTCACTCCTCAGAGGCTTTGGTTCGAAGAACAGGATATGGGGCTTTCCTGAGGCACTGAACAGAACTTCTGTCGTCTCCACATGGGAAGCTTCCTTGTTGGAGCCGTGTCAAACACCTCAGGTTGGAGCATCCTGCAGAGTCCCTGAGCCACCTCCACATTCCAAGGTCTCCCAGGCCACCAAGCCACAGTAGGACTCATCTTCAGGAGAGTCCATTTCAACTCTCCCCTCTGGGTAGCTCACCCAGGAGCCCGCAGATTGAGCCTGCCTTGTCCTGACTAAAGAGTGGGAATGTGAGGTGGCGTTCCCAGGCATCCATGCTTAGACACCTGCTCTCGAGTCTTTCCGTATGGGGCCTCCTGGAACCATCCAATAGCACTCGACTTTCGTGCAGAAGGAAACCTTGAGGTTTGGAGTAGTTCACAAATCCCATCGTAGGCAAACCTTCCTGGCCTCATGAGGCCCCCACACCATTCAGGAAGAGGCCATGCTGGACAAAAACTCTAGCCTGAGGCACGTCTCAGAGTTGAAATGACCTCAGTGCAGGAGATCTCGATTCAGCCTCTCAGAGTGGGCCTGCCGTGCCATCGGTCCCAAACCTCACGCTAGCTTGTGTTTTCAGACTTCCTTCCTCACACTCCTGGCAAACAAGCCCTCCGGACTAGGAACTCCAGAACCACAACCCAGCCCAGGGTCTGCCCAAGGGAAGAAAAATGTTTCCCTGTGGGGCTCTCTCCAGAAAACCCAGATGAGGATCAACCTGCTCGGGCCTCGACGGTACCCGAACTGGATAGGCTGCTCTGGGCACTCATGCTCTGTCTGACACAGCCTGAAGCCAGACGTCCAGACAGACAAGGAGACAGCTGGCCGCACACCCAGCACTTCGGACACGCCATGGTCTTATGCCGTCACCTCTTCCTAACCTTGGTTTTCAGATATCTGAACCTAGACATTATATCAATTCTCCACACAGCTGGGTATCGCAAGCACAACACAGAGCTCCTCCTTCCCCGTGGCTGTAAAGCTTGCTCTTGGCATGGAGTCACACCTTCAGGGTGGGAGAAACCTTCCTGGTCCCCGATGCCACGCCCAAACTTGAGTGCTGCTTGGGCACAAATTCACACTCTAACCCTCAGCATGAGCCCCATGTCAAAGAAAGGCCTGTCAGGGCCTGGGCCAAGAGCCCGCATATGGGGCTTGCCAAGCCCCTATGCACCCAATCCTCACCAGTGTTTGAGTTTTCCAGTCGCCCCGCCCGTACCTGGGGCTCTGCTCTGGAATCCCTTTCTTGGAGAGACACGTGAGCCAGACAACACTTTTCCCCCCTTCCCACAAAATGACCCCAAACTCTTGGGAGCTGGGACAAATCCCCAGAGAGGGATACTCGTCCCCAGTCCCTGAGGCCACCCCTCCAATCCACGGCTATCTCGGACACAACATCCAGAGACAAAAGCCCGAAGGAACGCCTCCCACTCGCCCTTGTTTCAGAGGCCCAGGAGCTCCCTCTCGGGCTGTACATCCGGCCTGCCATACCCTAGGCACCACTCATAAGCTGAGTTTGTGTTTTCAGACTTCTGTGCCCTCAGCCTGGACCCACACAACCGCCAGGCTAGGGCCTCTGGAGCAACAGCGAAAGATTGTGCCTGCCCTCTCCAAGGAAATTGTGCCCAATCCATTGACCACAACCCTACAGGTAGGGGAAAAGCTCCAAGGCCCCTGAGGCCATCAATAGTGTAGGCCACCCTGGACTAAGAGGGGCTCTCTGACACCAGCGGAGCAACTTTCTCCACTTAGACTCTCAGACAGTGTCCCCAGAGACAGAAGGTTGAAATGGACAGGCCCCTAGGCCCTAATCTGAACCTTAGGTTTGGTTTCCATGTGTCCGTCCTCAGAGGTCTGTTTTCGTAGACCAGCACACGGGGCTTTTCTGAGGCACCAAACCAAACCTCTCTCGCCTCCACATGGGGAGCTTACTTACTGGGGATGTATCAAACCCTTCAGGTAGGAGAGTTCCACAGGGCCACTGAACAACCAGCACATTCCAAGGTTTCCATGGACCCAAACGCACATTATGACGCATCCTCAGGAGAGGCCATTTCAACTCAGCCCCCTGGTTAGCGTGCCCCAGAGGCAGCAGATCAAACATATCTTGTGGCTAATGGCCAATGGGAATGCGAGGCATGCTGTACAGGGATCCATCCTTCGAACCGTGCTCTCCAGTCCTTCCGTATGGTATGTCCTGGAGCCATGCAACAGGACTCGAATGTCCCACAGAAGGAAACCTGGTGGTTTGGGGCAACCTCCAAACTCAGCGTGGGAAAACTTCCTTGGCCTCATGAGGCCCCCGCTTCATGAAGGTGCCATCATGGACACATACTCCAGCCTCAGCCAACGTCTGATCCTCAGCCTGACTTCAGATGCCGGAGTTTTGATTCAGCCTCTGCCTAGTGGGCCTGCTCTGCCCTTGGCTCCAATCCTCACTTTAGCTTGTGTTCCTAGACTTCCGTCCTCACACTCCTGTCCCACAAACCCTCCCTACTGGGAATTCTGGGGCCACAATGAAGCACTCCGCCTGCCTCCCAGGAGAAAAACTTTGTCTATGGTGCTGCCCAGAAACCCCAAATGAGGATCAAACTGCTTGGCCCTCGGCAACACCCCAATTGCATAGGCTACCTTAAACACTGATGCTCTGTTGCAAATAGTTGAGCCCAGACCTTCCAACAGACACCGACACAGCTGGCTGCACACCTAGCACATTGGACCCGCCACTGCCTTAGGCCACCATCCATTCCCAACCTGGGTTTTCAGTCATCAGAACCTAGACCTTATCTCCAATCCCTGCACAGGGGGGAACCTGACGCACAAGTCAGAACCCCTCCTTCCCCATGGCAAGAAACCTTGCTGCTGGCAGTGAGTCAAACCTTCAGTGTAGGAGAAAACGGCATGGCCCATGAGGCCACGCCCATGTGTGAGGGCCACCTTGGGCACAAACACACATTGTGACCCTCAGCGTGAGTACCTTATTCAAGTAACGCCTCTCAGTGATTGGACCAAGAGCCCGCATATGTGGCTTGCCATGCCCATAGGCACGCAGGACTAACTAGATGGTGTGTATTCCAGTTGAGGGAACCCACTGCTGTGCTCTAGAGTCCCTCTCCTGGGGGGTCGCCTGTGGCAGAAAACAGTACTCTTCCCTTCCCACAGAATGAACCCAAACACTTGGGAGCTTGGACAATCCCCCGAGAGGAAGGCTATTCCTCGGCCCCTGAAGCAACCCCTACCCTGAACGGCCACTGTGAACGCAACACCCAGAGACAAAAGCCTGAGCGACTGCCTCCCACTTGCCCTCCTTTGATATCCAGAGGATCTCCCCTCTCGGACTGGAGATCAGGCCTGCCATTACCTTGGCCCCTACCTGAGCCAAGTTTGCTTTTTCAGACATCTGTCCCCACAGCCCTGGCAAACACAGCCTCTAGGCTGGGTCCTCTGGAGCCATACCACAGGACCATGCCTGCTCTCTCCTGGGAAACTCTGTCCATTCCTTTGGCCACACACCTCCAGAATATGAGAAACCTCAAGGCCCCCGAGGACATACCATTACCGGGAGCCTCCCTGCACACACAGGGGCCTTCGGACACAAGCTGAGCTGCTACCTCCATGAAGGCATGCACACAGATGTCAACAGAGATAGAAGGTTGAGCCGGACAGGCCCTTAGGCCCTAATCTCAACTCTTGCTTTGTTTTCCAGGTGTCACTCCTCAGAGGCTTTGGTTCGAAGAACAGGATATGGGGCTTTCCTGAGGCACTGAACAGAACTTCTCTCGTCTCCACATGGGAAGCTTCCTTGTTGGAGCCGTGTCAAACACCTCAGGTTGGAGCATCCTGCAGAGTCCCTGAGCCACCTCCACATTCCAAGGTCTCCAAGGCCACCAAGCCACAGTAGGACTCATCTTCAGGAGAGTCCATTTCAACTCTCCCCTCTGGGTAGCTCACCCAGGAGCCCGCAGATTGAGCCTGCCTTGTACTGACTAAAGAGTGGGAATATGAGGTGGCATTCCCAGGCATCCATGCTTAGACACCTGCTCTCGAGTCTTTCCGTATGGGGCCTCCTGGAACCATCCAATAGCACTCGACTTTCGTGCAGAAGGAAACCTTGAGGTTTGGAGTAGTTCACAAATCCCATCGTAGGCAAACCTTCCTGGCCTCATGAGGCCCCCACACCATTCAGGAAGAGGCCATGCTGGACAAAAACTCTAGCCTGAGGCACGTCTCAGAGTTGAAATGACCTCAGTGCAGGAGATCTCGATTCAGCCTCTCAGAGTGGGCCTGCCGTGCCATCGGTCCCAAACCTCACGCTAGCTTGGGTTTTCAGACTTCCTTCCTCACACTCCTGGCAAACAAGCCCTCCGGACTAGGAACTCCAGAACCACAACCCAGCCCAGGGTCTGCCCAAGGGAAGAAAAACGTTTCCCTGTGGGGCTCTCTCCAGAAAACCCAGATGAGGATCAACCTGCTCGGGCCTCGACGGTACCCGAACTGGATAGGCTGCTCTGGGCACTCATGCTCTGTCTGACACAGCCTGAAGCCAGACGTCCAGACAGACGAGGAGACAGCTGGCTGCACACCCAGCACTTCGGACACGCCATGGTCTTATGCCGTCACCTCTTCCTAACCTTGGTTTTCAGATATCTGAACCTAGACATTATATCAATTCTCCACACAGCTGGGTATCGCAAGCACAACACAGAACTCCTCCTTCCCCGTGGCTGTAAAGCTTGCTCTTGGCATGGAGTCACACCTTCAGGGTGGGAGAAACCTTCCTGGTCCCTGATGCCACGCCCAAACTTGAGTGCTGCTTGGGCACAAATTCACACTCTGACCCTCAGCATGAGCCCCATGTCAATGAAAGGCCTGTCAGGGCCTGGGCCAAGAGCCCGAATATGGGGCTTGCCAAGCCCCTATGCACCCAATCCTCACCAGTGTTTGAGTTTTCCAGTCGCCCCGCCCGTACCTGGGGCTCTGCTCTGGAATCCCTTTCTTGGAGAGACACGTGAGCCAGACAACACTTTTCCACCCTTCCCACAAAATGACCCCAAACTCTTGGGAGCTGGGACAAATCCCCAGAGAGGGATACTCGTCCACAGTCTCTGAGGCCACCCCTCCAATCCACGGCTATCTCGGACACAACATCCAGAGACAAAAGCCTGAAGGAACGCCTCCCACTCGCCCTTGTTTCAGAGGCCCAGGAGCTCCCTCTCAGGCTGTACTTCCGGCCTGCCATACCATAGACGCCACTCATAAGCTGAGTTTGTGTTTTCAGACTTCTGTGCCCTCAGCCTGGACCCACACAACCGCCAGGCTAGGGCCTCTGGAGCCACAGCGAAAGATTGTGCCTGCCCTCTCCAAGGAAATTGTGCCCAATCCATTGACCACAACCCTACAGGTTAGGGAAAAGCTCCAAGGCCCCTGAGGCCATCAATAGTGTAGGCCACCCTGGACTAAGAGGGGCTCTCTGACACCAGCGGAGCAACTATCTCCACTTAGACTCTCAGACAGTGTCCCCAGAGACAGAAGGTGAAATGGACAGGACCCCAGGCCCTAATCTGAACCTTAGCTTTGGTTTCCAAGTGTCCGTCCTCAGAGGTCTGTTTTCGTAGACCAGCACACGGGGCTTTTCTTAGGCACCAAACCAAACCTCTCCCGTCTCCACATGGGGAGCTTACTTACTGGGGATGTATCAAACCCTTCAGGTAGGAGAGTTCCGCAGGGCCACTGAACAACCAGCACATTCCAAGGTTTCCATGGACCCAAACGCACATTATGACGCATCCTCAGGAGAGGCCATTTCAACTCAGCCCCCTGGTTAGCGTGCCCCAGAGGCAGCAGATCAAACATATCTTGTGGCTAATGGCCAATGGGAATGCGAGGCATGCTGTACAGGGATCCATCCTTCGAACCGTGCTCTCCAGTCCTTCCGTATGGTATGTCCTGGAGCCATGCAACAGGACTCGAATGTCCCACAGAAGGAAACCTGGTGGTTTGGGGCAACCTCCAAACTCAGCGTGGGAAAACTTCCTTGGCCTCATGAGGCCCCCGCTTCATGAAGGTGCCATCATGGACACATACTCCAGCCTCAGCCAACGTCTGATCCTCAGCCTGACTTCAGATGCAGGAGATTTTGATTCAGCCTCTGCCTAGTGGGCCTGCTCTGCCCTTGGCTCCAATCCTCACTTTGGCTTGTGTTCCTAGATTTCCGTCCTCACACTCCTGGCCCTCAAACCCTCCCTACTGGGAATTCTGGGGCCACAATGAAGCACTCTGCATGCCTCCCAGGAGAAAAACTTTGTCTATGGTGCTGCCCAGAAACCCCAAATGAGGATCAAACTGCTTGGCCCTCGGCAACACCCCAATTGCATAGGCTACCTTAAACACTGATGCTCTGTCAAAAATAGCCTGAGCCCAGACCTTCCAACAGACACCGACACAGCTGGCTGCACATCTAGCACATTGGACCCGCCACTGCCTTAGGCCACCATGCATTCCCAACCTGGGTTTTCAGTCATCAGAACCTAGACCTTATCTCCAATCCCTGCACAGGGGGGAACCTGATGCACAAGTCAGAACCCCTCCTTCCCCATGGCAAGAAACCTTGCTGCTGGCAGTGAGTCAAACCTTCAGTGTAGGAGAAAACGGCATGGCCCATGAGGCCACGCCCATGTGTGAGGGCCGCCTTGGGCACAAACACACATTGTGACCCTCAACGTGAGTACCTTATTCAAGTAACGCCTCTCAGTGATTGGACCAAGAGCCCGCATATGTGGCTTGCCATGCCCATAGGCACGCAGGACTAACTAGATGGTGTGTATTCCAGTTGAGGGAACCCACTGCTGTGCTCTAGAGTCCCTCTCCTGGGGGGTCCCCTGTGGCAGAAAACAGTACTCTTCCCTTCCCACAGAATGAACCCAAAAACTTGGGAGCTTGGACAATCCCCCGAGAGGAAGGCTCTTCCTCGGCCCCTGAAGCAACCCCTACCCTGAACGGCCACTGTGAACGCAACACCCAGAGACAAAAGCCTGAGCGACTGCCTCCCACTTGCCCTCCTTTGATATCCAGAGGATCTCCCCTCTCGGACTGGAGATCAGGCCTGCCATTACCTTGGCCCCTACCTGAGCCAAGTTTGCTTTTTCAGACATCTGTCCCCACAGACCTGGCAAACACAGCCTCTAGGCTGGGTCCTCTGGAGCCATACCACAGGACCATGCCTGCTCTCTCCTGGGAAACTCTGTCCATTCCTTTGGCCACACACTTCCAGAATATGAGAAACCTCAAGGCCCCCGAGGACATACCATTACCGGGAGCCTCCCTGCACACACAGGGGCCTTCGGACACAAGCGGAGCTGCTACCTCCATGAAGGCATGCACACAGATGTCAACAGAGATAGAAGGTTGAGCCGGACAGGCCCTTAGGCCCTAATCTCAACTCTTGCTTTGTTTTCCAGGTGTCACTCCTCAGAGGCTTTGGTTCGAAGAACAGGATATGGGGCTTTCCTGAGGCACTGAACAGAACTTCTCTCGTCTCCACATGGGAAGCTTCCTTGTTGGAGCCGTGTCAAACACCTCAGGTTGGAGAATCCTGCAGAGTCCCTGAGCCACCTCCACATTCCAAGGTCTCCCAGGCCACCAAGCCACAGTAGGACTCATCTTCAGGAGAGTCCATTTCAACTCTCCCCTCTGGGTAGCTCACCCAGGAGCCCGCAGATTGAGCCTGCCTTGTCCTGACTAAAGAGTGGGAATATGAGGTGGCGTTCCCAGGCATCCATGCTTAGACACCTGCTCTCGAGTCTTTCCGTATGGGGCCTCCTGGAACCATCCAATAGCACTCGACTTTCGTGCAGAAGGAAACCTTGAGGTTTGGAGTAGTTCACAAATCCCATCGTAGGCAAACCTTCCTGGCCTCATGAGGCCCCCACACCATTCAGGAAGAAGCCATGCTGGACAAAAACTCTAGCCTGAGGCACGTCTCAGAGTTGAAATGACCTCAGTGCAGGAGATCTCGATTCAGCCTCTCAGAGTGGGACTGCCGTGCCATCGGTCCCAAACCTCACGCTAGCTTGTGTTTTCAGACTTCCTTCCTCACACTCCTGGCAAACAAGCCCTCCGGACTAGGAACTCCAGAACCACAACCCAGCCCAGGGTCTGCCCAAGGGAAGAAAAACGTTTCCCTGTGGGGCTCTCTCCAGAAAACCCAGATGAGGATCAACCTGCTCGGGCCTCGACGGTACCCGAACTGGATAGGCTGCTCTGGGCACTCATGCTCTGTCTGACACAGCCTGAAGCCAGACGTCCAGACAGACAAGGAGACAGCTGGCCGCACACCCAGCACTTCGGACACGCCATGGTCTTATGCCGTCACCTCTTCCTAACCTTGGTTTTCAGATATCTGAACCTAGACATTATATCAATTCTCCACACAGCTGGGTATCGCAAGCACAACACAGAACTCCTCCTTCCCCGTGGCTGTAAAGCTTGCTCTTGGCATGGAGTCACACCTTCAGGGTGGGAGAAACCTTCCTGGTCCCTGATGCCACGCCCAACCTTGAGTGCTGCTTGGGCACAAATTCACACTCTGACCCTCAGCATGAGCCCCATGTCAAAGAAAGGCCTGTCAGGGCCTGGGCCAAGAGCCCGCATATGGGGCTTGCCAAGCCCCTATGCACCCAATCCTCACCAGTGTTTGAGTTTTCCAGTCGCCCCGCCCGTACCTGGGGCTCTGCTCTGGAATCCCTTTCTTGGAGAGACACGTGAGCCAGACAACACTTTTCCACCCTTCCCACAAAATGAACCCAAACTCTTGGGAGCTGGGACAAATCCCCAGAGAGGGATACTCGTCCACAGTCCCTGAGGCCACCCCTCCAAACCACGGCTATCTCGGACACAACATCCAGAGACAAAAGCCCGAAGGAACGCCTCCCACTCGCCCTTGTTTCAGAGGCCCAGGAGGTCCCTCTCGGGCTCTACATCCGGCCTGCCATACCCTAGGCACCACTCATAAGCTGAGTTTGTGTTTTCAGACTTCTGTGCCCTCAGCCTGGACCCACACAACCGCCAGGCTAGGGCCTCTGGAGCAACAGCGAAAGATTGTGCCTGCCCTCTCCAAGGAAATTGTGCCCAATCCATTGACCACAACCCTACAGGTTAGGGAAAAGCTCCAAGGCCCCTGAGGCCATCAATAGTGTAGGCCACCCTGGACTAAGAGGGGCTCTCTGACACCAGCGGAGCAACTTTCTCCACTTAGACTCTCAGACAGTGTCCCCAGAGACAGAAGATTGAAATGGACAGGCCCCTAGGCCCTAATCTGAACCTTAGCTTTGGTTTCCATGTGTCCGTCCTCGGAGGTCTGTTTTCGTAGACCAGCACACGGGGCTTTTCTGAGGCACCAAACCAAACCTCTCTCGCCTCCACATGGGGAGCTTACTTACTGGGGATGTATCAAACCCTTCAGGTAGGAGAGTTCCACAGGGCCACTGAACAACCAGCACATTCCAAGGTTTCCATGGACCCAAACGCACATTATGACGCATCCTCAGGAGAGGCCATTTCAACTCAGCCCCCTGGTTAGCGTGCCCCAGAGGCAGCAGATCAAACATATCTTGTGGCTAATGGCCAATGGGAATGCGAGGCATGCTGTACAGGGATCCATCCTTCG
The DNA here is from genome assembly GCF_964662115.1 of Mustela nivalis. Lineage (NCBI taxonomy): Eukaryota > Metazoa > Chordata > Mammalia > Carnivora > Mustelidae > Mustela > Mustela nivalis. The sequence continues at coordinate 129,396 of NW_028135296.1, read as the reverse complement.
AACCGTGCTCTCCAGTCCTTCCGTATGGTATGTCCTGGAGCCATGCAACAGGACTCGAATGTCCCACAAAAGGAAACCTGGTGTTTTGGGGCAACCTCCAAACTCAGCGTGGGAAAACTTCCTTGGCCTCATGAGGCCCCCGCTTCATGAAGGTGCCATCATGGACACATACTCCAGCCTCAGCCAACGTCTGATCCTCAGCCTGACTTCAGATGCCGGAGATTTTGATTCAGCCTCTGCCTAGTGGGCCTGCTCTGCCCTTGGCTCCAATCCTCACTTTAGCTTGTGTTCCTAGACTTCCGTCCTCACACTCCTGTCCCACAAACCCTCCCTACTGGGAATTCTGGGGCCACAATGAAGCACTCCGCCTGCCTCCCAGGAGAAAAACTTTGTCTAAGGTGCTGCCCAGAAACCCCAAATGAAGATCAAACTGCTTGGCCCTTGGCAACACCCCAATTGCATAGGCTACCTTAAACACTGATGCTCTGTCGCAAATAGCCTGAGCCCAGACCTTCCAACAGACACCGACACAGCTGGCTGCACACCCAGTACATTGGACCCGCCACTGCCTTAGGCCACCATCCATTCCCAACCTGGGTTTTCAGTCATCAGAACCTAGACCTTATCTCCAATCCCTGCACAGGGGGGAACCTGATGCACAAGTCAGAACCCCTCCTTCCCCATGGCAAGAAACCTTGCTGCTGGCAATGAGTCAAACCTTCAGTGTAGGAGAAAACTGCATGGCCCATGAGGCCACGCCCATGTGTGAGGGCCGCCTTGGGCACAAACACACATTGTGACCCTCAGCGTGAGTACCTTATTCAAGTAACGCCTCTCAGTGATTGGAACAAGAGCCCGCATATGTGGCTTGCCATGCCCATAGGCACGCAGGACTAACTAGATGGTGTGTATTCCAGTTGAGGGAACCCACTGCTGTGCTCTAGAGTCCCTCTCCTGGGGGGTCCCCTGTGGCAGAAAACAGTACTCTTCCCTTCCCACAGAATGAACCCAAACACTTGGGAGCTTGGACAATCCCCCGAGAGGAAGGCTCTTCCTCGGCCCCTGAAGCAACCCCTACCCTGAACGGCCACTGTGAACGCAACACCCAGAGACAAAAGCCTGAGCGACTGCCTCCCACTTGCCCTCCTTTGATATCCAGAGGATCTCCCCTCTCGGACTGGAGATCAGGCCTGCCATTACCTTGGCCCCTACCTGAGCCAAGTTTGCTTTTTCAGACATCTGTCCCCACAGCCCTGGCAAACACAGCCTCTAGGCTGGGTCCTCTGGAGCCATACCACAGGACCATGCCTGCTCTCTCATGGGAAACTCTGTCCATTCCTTTGGCCACACACCTCCAGAATATGAGAAACCTCAAGGCCCCCGAGGACATACCATTACCGGGAGCCTCCCTGCACACACAGGGGCCTTCGGACACAAGCGGAGCTGCTACCTCCATGAAGGCATGCACACAGATGTCAACAGAGATAGAAGGTTGAGCCGGACAGGCCCTTAGGCCCTAATCTCAACTCTTGCTTTGTTTTCCAGGTGTCACTCCTCAGAGGCTTTGGTTCGAAGAACAGGATATGGGGCTTTCCTGAGGCACTGAACAGAACTTCTCTCGTCTCCACATGGGAAGCTTCCTTGTTGGAGCCGTGTCAAACACCTCAGGTTGGAGCATCCTGCAGAGTCCCTGAGCCACCTCCACATTCCAAGGTCTCCCAGGCCACCAAGCCACAGTAGGACTCATCTTCAGGAGAGTCCATTTCAACTCTCCCCTCTGGGTAGCTCACCCAGGAGCCCGCAGATTGAGCCTGCCTTGTCCTGACTAAAGAGTGGGAATGTGAGGTGGCGTTCCCAGGCATCCATGCTTAGACACCTGCTCTCGAGTCTTTCCGTATGGGGCCTCCTGGAACCATCCAATTGCACTCGACTTTCGTGCAGAAGGAAACCTTGAGGTTTGGAGTAGTTCACAAATCCCATCGTAGGCAAACCTTCCTGGCCTCATGAGGCCCCCACACCATTCAGGAAGAGGCCATGCTGGACAAAAACTCTAGCCTGAGGCACGTCTCAGAGTTGAAATGACCTCAGTGCAGGAGATCTCGATTCAGCCTCTCAGAGTGGGCCTGCCGTGCCATCGGTCCCAAACCTCACGCTAGCTTGTGTTTTCAGACTTCCTTCCTCACACTCCTGGCAAACAAGCCCTCCGGACTAGGAACTCCAGAACCACAACCCAGCCCAGGGTCTGCCCAAGGGAAGAAAAATGTTTCCCTGTGGGGCTCTCTCCAGAAAACCCAGATGAGGATCAACCTGCTCGGGCCTCGACGGTACCCGAACTGGATAGGCTGCTCTGGGCACTCATGCTCTGTCTGACACAGCCTGAAGCCAGACGTCCAGACAGACAAGGAGACAGCTGGCCGCACACCCAGCACTTCGGACACGCCATGGTCTTATGCCGTCACCTCTTCCTAACCTTGGTTTTCAGATATCTGAACCTAGACATTATATCAATTCTCCACACAGCTGGGTATCGCAAGCACAACACAGAACTCCTCCTTCCCCGTGGCTGTAAAGCTTGCTCTTGGCATGGAGTCACACCTTCAGGGTGGGAGAAACCTTCCTGGTCCCCGATGCCACGCCCAAACTTGAGTGCTGCTTGGGCACAAATTCACACTCTAACCCTCAGCATGAGCCCCATGTCAAAGAAAGGCCTGTCAGGGCCTGGGCCAAGAGCCCGCATATGGGGCTTGCCAAGCCCCTATGCACCCAATCCTCACCAGTGTTTGAGTTTTCCAGTCGCCCCGCCCGTACCTGGGGCTCTGCTCTGGAATCCCTTTCTTGGAGAGACACGTGAGCCAGACAACACTTTTCCACCCTTCCCACAAAATGACCCCAAACTCTTGGGAGCTGGGACAAATCCCCAGAGAGGGATACTCGTCCACAGTCCCTGAGGCCACCCCTCCAATCCACGGCTATCTCGGACACAACATCCAGAGACAAAAGCCCGAAGGAACGCCTCCCACTCGCCCTTGTTTCAGAGGCCGAGGAGCTCCCTCTCGGGCTGTACATGGGGCCTGCCATACCCTAGGCACCACTCATAAGCTGAGTTTGTGTTTTCAGACTTCTGTGCCCTCAGCCTGGACCCACACAACCGCCAGGCTAGGGCCTCTGGAGCAACAGCGAAAGATTGTGCCTGCCCTCTCCAAGGAAATTGTGCCCAATCCATTGACCACAACCCTACAGGTTAGGGAAAAGCTCCAAGGCCCCTGAGGCCATCAATAGTGTAGGCCACCCTGGACTAAGAGGGGCTCTCTGACACCAGCGGAGCAACTTTCTCCACTTAGACTCTCAGACAGTGTCCCCAGAGACAGAAGGTTGAAATGGACAGGCCCCTAGGCCCTAATCTGAACCTTAGCTTTGGTTTCCATGTGTCCGTCCTCAGAGGTCTGTTTTCGTAGACCAGCACACGGGGCTTTTCTGAGGCACCAAACCAAACCTCTCTCGCCTCCACATGGGGAGCTTACTTACTGGGGATGTATCAAACCCTTCAGGTAGGAGAGTTCCACAGGGCCACTGAACAACCAGCACATTCCAAGGTTTCCATGGACCCAAACGCACATTATGACGCATCCTCAGGAGAGGCCATTTCAACTCAGCCCCCTGGTTAGCGTGCCCGAGAGGCAGCAGATCAAACATATCTTGTGGCTAATGGCCAATGGGAATGCGAGGCATGCTGTACAGGGATCCATCCTTCGAACCGTGCTCTCCAGTCCTTCCGTATGGTATGTCCTGGAGCCATGCAACAGGACTCGAATGTCCCACAGAAGGAAACCTGGTGGTTTGGGGCAACCTCCAAACTCAGCGTGGGAAAACTTCCTTGGCCTCATGAGGCCCCCGCTTCATGAAGGTGCCATCATGGACACATACTCCAGCCTCAGCCAACGTCTGATCCTCAGCCTGACTTCAGATGCCGGAGTTTTGATTCAGCCTCTGCCTAGTGGGCCTGCTCTGCCCTTGGCTCCAATCCTCACTTTAGCTTGTGTTCCTAGACTTCCGTCCTCACACTCCTGTCCCACAAACCCTCCCTACTGGGAATTCTGGGGCCACAATGAAGCACTCCGCCTGCCTCCCAGGAGAAAAACTTTGTCTATGGTGCTGCCCAGAAACCCCAAATGAGGATCAAACTGCTTGGCCCTCGGCAACACCCCAATTGCATAGGCTACCTTAAACACTGATGCTCTGTCGCAAATAGCCTGAGCCCAGACCTTCCAACAGACACCGACACAGCTGGCTGCACACCCAGCACATTGGACCCGCCACTGCCTTAGGCCACCATCCATTCCCAACCTGGGTTTTCAGTCATTAGAACCTAGACCTTATCTCCAATCCCTGCACAGGGGGGAACCTGATGCACAAGTCAGAACCCCTCCTTCCCCATGGCAAGAAACCTTGCTGCTGGCAGTGAGTCAAACCTTCAGTGTAGGAGAAAACGGCATGGCCCATGAGTCCACGCCCATGTGTGAGGGCTGCCTTGGGCACAAACACACATTGTGACCCTCAGCTTGAGTACCTTATTCAAGTAACGCCTCTCAGTGATTGGACCAAGAGCCCGCATATGTGGCTTGCCATGCCCATAGGCACGCAGGACTAACTAGATGGTGTGTATTCCAGTTGAGGGAACCCACTGCTGTGCTCTAGAGTCCCTCTCCTGGGGGGTCCCCTGTGGCAGAAAACAGTACTCTTCCCTTCCCACAGAATGAACCCAAACACTTGGGAGCTTGGACAATCCCCCGAGAGGAAGGCTCTTCCTCGGCCCCTGAAGCAACCCCTACCCTGAACGGCCACTGTGAACGCAACACCCAGAGACAAAAGCCTGAGCGACTGCCTCCCACTTGCCCTCCTTTGATATCCAGAGGATCTCCCCTCTCGGACTGGAGATCAGGCCTGCCATTACCTTGGCCCCTACCTGAGCCAAGTTTCCTTTTTCAGACATCTGTCCCCACAGCCCTGGCAAACACAGCCTCTAGGCTGGGTCCTCTGGAGCCATACCACAGGACCATGCCTGCTCTCTCATGGGAAACTCTGTCCATTCCTTTGGCCACACACCTCCAGAATATGAGAAACCTCAAGGCCCCCGAGGACATACCATTACCGGGAGCCTCCCTGCACACACAGGGGCCTTCGGACACAAGCGGAGCTGCTACCTCCATGAAGGCATGCACACAGATGTCAACAGAGATAGAAGGTTGAGCCGGACAGGCCCTTAGGCCCTAATCTCAACTCTTGCTTTGTTTTCCAGGTGTCACTCCTCAGAGGCTTTGGTTCGAAGAACAGGATATGGGGCTTTCCTGAGGCACTGAACAGAACTTCTCTCGTCTCCACATGGGAAGCTTCCTTGTTGGAGCCGTGTCAAACACCTCAGGTTGGAGCATCCTGCAGAGTCCCTGAGCCACCTCCACATTCCAAGGTCTCCCAGGCCACCAAGCCACAGTAGGACTCATCTTCAGGAGAGTCCATTTCAACTCTCCCCTCTGGGTAGCTCACCCAGGAGCCCGCAGATTGAGCCTGCCTTGTCCTGACTAAAGAGTGGGAATATGAGGTGGCGTTCCCAGGCATCCATGCTTAGACACCTGCTCTCGAGTCTTTCCGTATGGGGCCTCCTGGAACCATCCAATAGCACTCGACTTTCGTGCAGAAGGAAACCTTGAGGTTTGGAGTAGTTCACAAATCCCATCGTAGGCAAACCTTCCTGGCCTCATGAGGCCCCCACACCATTCAGGAAGAGGCCATGCTGGACAAAAACTCTAGCCTGAGGCACGTCTCAGAGTTGAAATGACCTCAGTGCAGGAGATCTCGATTCAGCCTTTCAGAGTGGGCCTGCCGTGCCATCGGTCCCAAACCTCACGCTAGCTTGTGTTTTCAGACTTCCTTCCTCACACTCCTGGCAAACAAGCCCTCCGGACTAGGAACTCCAGAACCACAACCCAGCCCAGGGTCTGCCCAAGGGAAAAAAAACGTTTCCCTGTGGGGCTCTCTCCAGAAAACCCAGATGAGGATCAACCTGCTCGGGCCTCGACGGTACCCGAACTGGATAGGCTGCTCTGGGCACTCATGCTCTGTCTGACACAGCCTGAAGCCAGACGTCCAGACAGACGAGGAGACAGCTGGCCGCACACCCAGCACTTCGGACACGCCATGGTCTTATGCCGTCACCTCTTCCTAACCTTGGTTTTCAGATATCTGAAACTAGACATTATATCAATTCTCCACACAGCTGGGTATCGCAAGCACAACACAGAACTCCTCCTTCCCCGTGGCTGTAAAGCTTGCTCTTGGCATGGAGTCACACCTTCAGGGTGGGAGAAACCTTCCTGGTCCCTGATGCCACGCCCAAACTTGAGTGCTGCTTGGGCACAAATTCACACTCTGACCCTCAGCATGAGCCCCATGTCAAAGAAAGGCCTGTCAGGGCCTGGGCCAAGAGCCCGCATATGGGGCTTGCCAAGCCCCTATGCACCCAATCCTCACCAGTGTTTGAGTTTTCCAGTCGCCCCGCCCGTACCTGGGGCTCTGCTCTGGAATCCCTTTCTTGGAGAGACACGTGAGCCAGACAACACTTTTCCACCCTTCCCACAAAATGACACCAAACTCTTGGGAGCTGGGACAAATCCCCAGAGAGGGATACTCGTCCACAGTCCCTGAGGCCACCCCTCCAATCCACGGCTATCTCGGACACAACATCCAGAGACAAAAGCCTGAAGGAACGCCTCCCACTCGCCCTTGTTTCAGAGGCCCAGGAGCTCCCTCTCGGGCTGTACATCCTGCCTTCCATACCCTAGGCGCCACTCATAAGCTGAGTTTGTGTTTTCAGACTTCTGTGCCCTCAGCCTGGACCCACACAACCACCAGGCTAGGGCCTCTGGAGCAACAGCGAAAGATTGTGCCTGCCCTCTCCAAGGAAATTGTGCCCAATCCATTGACCACAACCCTACAGGTTAGGGAAAAGCTCCAAGGCCCCTGAGGCCATCAATAGTGTAGGCCACCCTGGACTAAGAGGGGCTCTCTGACACCAGCGGAGCAACTATCTCCACTTAGACTCTCAGACAGTGTCCCCAGAGACAGAAGGTTGAAATGGACAGGCCCCCAAGCCCTAATCTGAACCTTAGCTTTGGTTTCCATGTGTCCGTCCTCAGAGGTCTGTTTTCGTAGACCAGCACACGGGGCTTTTCTTAGGCACCAAACCAAACCTCTCTCGCCTCCACATGGGGAGCTTACTTACTGGGGATGTATCAAACCCTTCAGGTAGGAGAGTTCCGCAGGGCCACTGAACAACCAGCACATTCCAAGGTTTCCATGGACCCAAACGCACATTATGACGCATCCTCAGGAGAGGCCATTTCAACTCAGCCCCCTGGTTAGCGTGCCCCAGAGGCAGCAGATCAAACATATCTTGTGGCTAATGGCCAATGGGAATGCGAGGCATGCTGTACAGGGATCCATCCTTCGAACCGTGCTCTCCAGTCCTTCCGTATGGTATGTCCTGGAGCCATGCAACAGGACTCGAATGTCCCACAGAAGGAAACCTGGTGGTTTGGGGCAACCTCCAAACTCAGCGTGGGAAAACTTCCTTGGCCTCATGAGGCCCCCGCTTCATGAAGGTGCCATCATGGACACATACTCCAGCCTCAGCCAACGTCTGATCCTCAGCCTGACTTCAGATGCAGGAGATTTTGATTCAGCCTCTGCCTAGTGGGCCTGCTCTGCCCTTGGCTCCAATCCTCACTTTGGCTTGTGTTCCTAGACTTCCGTCCTCCCACTCCTGGCCCACAAACCCTCCCTACTGGGAATTCTGGGGCCACAATGAAGCACTCCGCCTGCCTCCCAGGAGAAAAACTTTGTCTATGGTGCTGCCCAGAAACCCCAAATGAGGATCAAACTGCTTGGCCCTCGGCAACACCCCAATTGCATAGGCTACCTTAAACACTGATGCTCTGTTGCAAATAGTTGAGCCCAGACCTTCCAACAGACACCGACACAGCTGGCTGCACACCTAGCACATTGGACCCGCCACTGCCTTAGGCCACCATCCATTCCCAACCTGGGTTTTCAGTCATCAGAACCTAGACCTTATCTCCAATCCCTGCACAGGGGGGAACCTGATGCACAAGTCAGAACCCCTCCTTCCCCATGGCAAGAAACCTTGCTGCTGGCAGTGAGTCAAACCTTCAGTGTAGGAGAAAACGGCATGGCCCATGAGGCCACGCCCATGTGTGAGGGCCACCTTGGGCACAAACACACATTGTGACCCTCAGCGTGAGTACCTTATTCAAGTAACGCCTCTCAGTGATTGGACCAAGAGCCCGCATATGTGGCTTGCCATGCCCATAGGCACGCAGGACTAACTAGATGGTGTGTATTCCAGTTGAGGGAACCCACTGCTGTGCTCTAGAGTCCCTCTCCTGGGGGGTCGCCTGTGGCAGAAAACAGTACTCTTCCCTTCCCACAGAATGAACCCAAACACTTGGGAGCTTGGACAATCCCCCGAGAGGAAGGCTATTCCTCGGCCCCTGAAGCAACCCCTACCCTGAACGGCCACTGTGAACGCAACACCCAGAGACAAAAGCCTGAGCGACTGCCTCCCACTTGCCCTCCTTTGATATCCAGAGGATCTCCCCTCTCGGACTGGAGATCAGGCCTGCCATTACCTTGGCCCCTACCTGAGCCAAGTTTCCTTTTTCAGACATCTGTCCCCACAGCCCTGGCAAACACAGCCTCTAGGCTGGGTCCTCTGGAGCCATACCACAGGACCATGCCTGCTCTCTCCTGGGAAACTCTGTCCATTCCTTTGGCCACACACCTCCAGAATATGAGAAACCTCAAGGCCCCCGAGGACATACCATTACCGGGAGCCTCCCTGCACACACAGGGGCCTTCGGACACAAGCTGAGCTGCTACCTCCATGAAGGCATGCACACAGATGTCAACAGAGATAGAAGGTTGAGCCGGACAGGCCCTTAGGCCCTAATCTCAACTCTTGCTTTGTTTTCCAGGTGTCACTCCTCAGAGGCTTTGGTTCGAAGAACAGGATATGGGGCTTTCCTGAGGCACTGAACAGAACTTCTCTCGTCTCCACATGGGAAGCTTCCTTGTTGGAGCCGTGTCAAACACCTCAGGTTGGAGCATCCTGCAGAGTCCCTGAGCCACCTCCACATTCCAAGGTCTCCCAGGCCACCAAGCCACAGTAGGACTCATCTTCAGGAGAGTCCATTTCAACTCTCCCCTCTGGGTAGCTCACCCAGGAGCCCGCAGATTGAGCCTGCCTTGTCCTGACTAAAGAGTGGGAATATGAGGTGGCGTTCCCAGGCATCCATGCTTAGACACCTGCTCTCGAGTCTTTCCGTATGGGGCCTCCTGGAACCATCCAATAGCACTCGACTTTCGTGCAGAAGGAAACCTTGAGGTTTGGAGTAGTTCACAAATCCCATCGTAGGCAAACCTTCCTGGCCTCATGAGGCCCCCACACCATTCAGGAAGAGGCCATGCTGGACAAAAACTCTAGCCTGAGGCACGTCTCAGAGTTGAAATGACCTCAGTGCAGGAGATCTCGATTCAGCCTTTCAGAGTGGGCCTGCCGTGCCATCGGTCCCAAACCTCACGCTAGCTTGTGTTTTCAGACTTCCTTCCTCACACTCCTGGCAAACAAGCCCTCCGGACTAGGAACTCCAGAACCACAACCCAGCCCAGGGTCTGCCCAAGGGAAAAAAAACGTTTCCCTGTGGGGCTCTCTCCAGAAAACCCAGATGAGGATCAACCTGCTCGGGCCTCGACGGTACCCGAACTGGATAGGCTGCTCTGGGCACTCATGCTCTGTCTGACACAGCCTGAAGCCAGACGTCCAGACAGACGAGGAGACAGCTGGCCGCACACCCAGCACTTCGGACACGCCATGGTCTTATGCCGTCACCTCTTCCTAACCTTGGTTTTCAGATATCTGAACCTAGACATTATATCAATTCTCCACACAGCTGGGTATCGCAAGCACAACACAGAACTCCTCCTTCCCCGTGGCTGTAAAGCTTGCTCTTGGCATGGAGTCACACCTTCAGGGTGGGAGAAACCTTCCTGGTCCCTGATGCCACGCCCAAACTTGAGTGCTGCTTGGGCACAAATTCACACTCTGACCCTCAGCATGAGCCCCATGTCAAAGAAAGGCCTGTCAGGGCCTGGGCCAAGAGCCCGCATATGGGGCTTGCCAAGCCCCTATGCACCCAATCCTCACCAGTGTTTGAGTTTTCCAGTCGCCCCGCCCGTACCTGGGGCTCTGCTCTGGAATCCCTTTCTTGGAGAGACACGTGAGCCAGACAACACTTTTCCACCCTTCCCACAAAATGACACCAAACTCTTGGGAGCTGGGACAAATCCCCAGAGAGGGATACTCGTCCACAGTCCCTGAGGCCACCCCTCCAATCCACGGCTATCTCGGACACAACATCCAGAGACAAAAGCCTGAAGGAACGCCTCCCACTCGCCCTTGTTTCAGAGGCCCAGGAGCTCCCTCTCGGGCTGTACATCCTGCCTTCCATACCCTAGGCGCCACTCATAAGCTGAGTTTGTGTTTTCAGACTTCTGTGCCCTCAGCCTGGACCCACACAACCACCAGGCTAGGGCCTCTGGAGCAACAGCGAAAGATTGTGCCTGCCCTCTCCAAGGAAATTGTGCCCAATCCATTGACCACAACCCTACAGGTTAGGGAAAAGCTCCAAGGCCCCTGAGGCCATCAATAGTGTAGGCCACCCTGGACTAAGAGGGGCTCTCTGACACCAGCGGAGCAACTATCTCCACTTAGACTCTCAGACAGTGTCCCCAGAGACAGAAGGTTGAAATGGACAGGCCCCCAAGCCCTAATCTGAACCTTAGCTTTGGTTTCCATGTGTCCGTCCTCAGAGGTCTGTTTTCGTAGACCAGCACACGGGGCTTTTCTTAGGCACCAAACCAAACCTCTCTCGCCTCCACATGGGGAGCTTACTTACTGGGGATGTATCAAACCCTTCAGGTAGGAGAGTTCCGCAGGGCCACTGAACAACCAGCACATTCCAAGGTTTCCATGGACCCAAACGCACATTATGACGCATCCTCAGGAGAGGCCATTTCAACTCAGCCCCCTGGTTAGCGTGCCCCAGAGGCAGCAGATCAAACATATCTTGTGGCTAATGGCCAATGGGAATGCGAGGCATGCTGTACAGGGATCCATCCTTCGAACCGTGCTCTCCAGTCCTTCCGTATGGTATGTCCTGGAGCCATGCAACAGGACTCGAATGTCCCACAGAAGGAAACCTGGTGGTTTGGGGCAACCTCCAAACTCAGCGTGGGAAAACTTCCTTGGCCTCATGAGGCCCCCGCTTCATGAAGGTGCCATCATGGACACATACTCCAGCCTCAGCCAACGTCTGATCCTCAGCCTGACTTCAGATGCAGGAGATTTTGATTCAGCCTCTGCCTAGTGGGCCTGCTCTGCCCTTGGCTCCAATCCTCACTTTGGCTTGTGTTCCTAGACTTCCGTCCTCCCACTCCTGGCCCACAAACCCTCCCTACTGGGAATTCTGGGGCCACAATGAAGCACTCCGCCTGCCTCCCAGGAGAAAAACTTTGTCTATGGTGCTGCCCAGAAAGCCCAAATGAGGATCAAACTGCTTGGCCCTCGGCAACACCCCAATTGCATAGGCTACCTTAAACACTGATGCTCTGTTGCAAATAGTTGAGCCCAGACCTTCCAACAGACACCGACACAGCTGGCTGCACACCTAGCACATTGGACCCGCCACTGCCTTAGGCCACCATCCATTCCCAACCTGGGTTTTCAGTCATCAGAACCTAGACCTTATCTCCAATCCCTGCACAGGGGGGAACCTGATGCACAAGTCAGAACCCCTCCTTCCCCATGGCAAGAAACCTTGCTGCTGGCAGTGAGTCAAACCTTCAGTGTAGGAGAAAACGGCATGGCCCATGAGGCCACGCCCATGTGTGAGGGCCACCTTGGGCACAAACACACATTGTGACCCTCAGCGTGAGTACCTTATTCAAGTAACGCCTCTCAGTGATTGGACCAAGAGCCCGCATATGTGGCTTGCCATGCCCATAGGCACGCAGGACTAACTAGATGGTGTGTATTCCAGTTGAGGGAACCCACTGCTGTGCTCTAGAGTCCCTCTCCTGGGGGGTCGCCTGTGGCAGAAAACAGTACTCTTCCCTTCCCACAGAATGAACCCAAACACTTGGGAGCTTGGACAATCCCCCGAGAGGAAGGCTATTCCTCGGCCCCTGAAGCAACCCCTACCCTGAACGGCCACTGTGAACGCAACACCCAGAGACAAAAGCCTGAGCGACTGCCTCCCACTTGCCCTCCTTTGATATCCAGAGGATCTCCCCTCTCGGACTGGAGATCAGGCCTGCCATTACCTTGGCCCCTACCTGAGCCAAGTTTCCTTTTTCAGACATCTGTCCCCACAGCCCTGGCAAACACAGCCTCTAGGCTGGGTCCTCTGGAGCCATACCACAGGACCATGCCTGCTCTCTCCTGGGAAACTCTGTCCATTCCTTTGGCCACACACCTCCAGAATATGAGAAACCTCAAGGCCCCCGAGGACATACCATTACCGGGAGCCTCCCTGCACACACAGGGGCCTTCGGACACAAGCTGAGCTGCTACCTCCATGAAGGCATGCACACAGATGTCAACAGAGATAGAAGGTTGAGCCGGACAGGCCCTTAGGCCCTAATCTCAACTCTTGCTTTGTTTTCCAGGTGTCACTCCTCAGAGGCTTTGGTTCGAAGAACAGGATATGGGGCTTTCCTGAGGCACTGAACAGAACTTCTCTCGTCTCCACATGGGAAGCTTCCTTGTTGGAGCCGTGTCAAACACCTCAGGTTGGAGCATCCTGCAGAGTCCCTGAGCCACCTCCACATTCCAAGGTCTCCAAGGCCACCAAGCCACAGTAGGACTCATCTTCAGGAGAGTCCATTTCAACTCTCCCCTCTGGGTAGCTCACCCAGGAGCCCGCAGATTGAGCCTGCCTTGTACTGACTAAAGAGTGGGAATATGAGGTGGCATTCCCAGGCATCCATGCTTAGACACCTGCTCTCGAGTCTTTCCGTATGGGGCCTCCTGGAACCATCCAATAGCACTCGACTTTCGTGCAGAAGGAAACCTTGAGGTTTGGAGTAGTTCACAAATCCCATCGTAGGCAAACCTTCCTGGCCTCATGAGGCCCCCACACCATTCAGGAAGAGGCCATGCTGGACAAAAACTCTAGCCTGAGGCACGTCTCAGAGTTGAAATGACCTCAGTGCAGGAGATCTCGATTCAGCCTCTCAGAGTGGGCCTGCCGTGCCATCGGTCCCAAACCTCACGCTAGCTTGGGTTTTCAGACTTCCTTCCTCACACTCCTGGCAAACAAGCCCTCCGGACTAGGAACTCCAGAACCACAACCCAGCCCAGGGTCTGCCCAAGGGAAGAAAAACGTTTCCCTGTGGGGCTCTCTCCAGAAAACCCAGATGAGGATCAACCTGCTCGGGCCTCGACGGTACCCGAACTGGATAGGCTGCTCTGGGCACTCATGCTCTGTCTGACACAGCCTGAAGCCAGACGTCCAGACAGACGAGGAGACAGCTGGCTGCACACCCAGCACTTCGGACACGCCATGGTCTTATGCCGTCACCTCTTCCTAACCTTGGTTTTCAGATATCTGAACCTAGACATTATATCAATTCTCCACACAGCTGGGTATCGCAAGCACAACACAGAACTCCTCCTTCCCCGTGGCTGTAAAGCTTGCTCTTGGCATGGAGTCACACCTTCAGGGTGGGAGAAACCTTCCTGGTCCCTGATGCCACGCCCAAACTTGAGTGCTGCTTGGGCACAAATTCACACTCTGACCCTCAGCATGAGCCCCATGTCAATGAAAGGCCTGTCAGGGCCTGGGCCAAGAGCCCGCATATGGGGCTTGCCAAGCCCCTATGCACCCAATCCTCACCAGTGTTTGAGTTTTCCAGTCGCCCCGCCCGTACCTGGGGCTCTGCTCTGGAATCCCTTTCTTGGAGAGACACGTGAGCCAGACAACACTTTTCCACCCTTCCCACAAAATGACCCCAAACTCTTGGGAGCTGGGACAAATCCCCAGAGAGGGATACTCGTCCACAGTCTCTGAGGCCACCCCTCCAATCCACGGCTATCTCGGACACAACATCCAGAGACAAAAGCCTGAAGGAACGCCTCCCACTCGCCCTTGTTTCAGAGGCCCAGGAGCTCCCTCTCAGGCTGTACTTCCGGCCTGCCATACCATAGACGCCACTCATAAGCTGAGTTTGTGTTTTCAGACTTCTGTGCCCTCAGCCTGGACCCACACAACCGCCAGGCTAGGGCCTCTGGAGCCACAGCGAAAGATTGTGCCTGCCCTCTCCAAGGAAATTGTGCCCAATCCATTGACCACAACCCTACAGGTTAGGGAAAAGCTCCAAGGCCCCTGAGGCCATCAATAGTGTAGGCCACCCTGGACTAAGAGGGGCTCTCTGACACCAGCGGAGCAACTATCTCCACTTAGACTCTCAGACAGTGTCCCCAGAGACAGAAGGTTGAAATGGACAGGCCCCCAGGCCCTAATCTGAACCTTAGCTTTGGTTTCCAAGTGTCCGTCCTCAGAGGTCTGTTTTCGTAGACCAGCACACGGGGCTTTTCTTAGGCACCAAACCAAACCTCTCTCGTCTCCACATGGGGAGCTTACTTACTGGGGATGTATCAAACCCTTCAGGTAGGAGAGTTCCGCAGGGCCACTGAACAACCAGCACATTCCAAGGTTTCCATGGACCCAAACGCACATTATGACGCATCCTCAGGAGAGGCCATTTCAACTCAGCCCCCTGGTTAGCGTGCCCCAGAGGCAGCAGATCAAACATATCTTGTGGCTAATGGCCAATGGGAATGCGAGGCATGCTGTACAGGGATCCATCCTTCGAACCGTGCTCTCCAGTCCTTCCGTATGGTATGTCCTGGAGCCATGCAACAGGACTCGAATGTCCCACAGAAGGAAACCTGGTGGTTTGGGGCAACCTCCAAACTCAGCGTGGGAAAACTTCCTTGGCCTCATGAGGCCCCCGCTTCATGAAGGTGCCATCATGGACACATACTCCAGCCTCAGCCAACGTCTGATCCTCAGCCTGACTTCAGATGCAGGAGATTTTGATTCAGCCTCTGCCTAGTGGGCCTGCTCTGCCCTTGGCTCCAATCCTCACTTTGGCTTGTGTTCCTAGATTTCCGTCCTCACACTCCTGGCCCTCAAACCCTCCCTACTGGGAATTCTGGGGCCACAATGAAGCACTCTGCATGCCTCCCAGGAGAAAAACTTTGTCTATGGTGCTGCCCAGAAACCCCAAATGAGGATCAAACTGCTTGGCCCTCGGCAACACCCCAATTGCATAGGCTACCTTAAACACTGATGCTCTGTCAAAAATAGCCTGAGCCCAGACCTTCCAACAGACACCGACACAGCTGGCTGCACATCTAGCACATTGGACCCGCCACTGCCTTAGGCCACCATGCATTCCCAACCTGGGTTTTCAGTCATCAGAACCTAGACCTTATCTCCAATCCCTGCACAGGGGGGAACCTGATGCACAAGTCAGAACCCCTCCTTCCCCATGGCAAGAAACCTTGCTGCTGGCAGTGAGTCAAACCTTCAGTGTAGGAGAAAACGGCATGGCCCATGAGGCCACGCCCATGTGTGAGGGCCGCCTTGGGCACAAACACACATTGTGACCCTCAACGTGAGTACCTTATTCAAGTAACGCCTCTCAGTGATTGGACCAAGAGCCCGCATATGTGGCTTGCCATGCCCATAGGCACGCAGGACTAACTAGATGGTGTGTATTCCAGTTGAGGGAACCCACTGCTGTGCTCTAGAGTCCCTCTCCTGGGGGGTCCCCTGTGGCAGAAAACAGTACTCTTCCCTTCCCACAGAATGAACCCAAACACTTGGGAGCTTGGACAATCCCCCGAGAGGAAGGCTCTTCCTCGGCCCCTGAAGCAACCCCTACCCTGAACGGCCACTGTGAACGCAACACCCAGAGACAAAAGCCTGAGCGACTGCCTCCCACTTGCCCTCCTTTGATATCCAGAGGATCTCCCCTCTCGGACTGGAGATCAGGCCTGCCATTACCTTGGCCCCTACCTGAGCCAAGTTTGCTTTTTCAGACATCTGTCCCCACAGCCCTGGCAAACACAGCCTCTGGGCTGGGTCCTCTGGAGCCATACCACAGGACCATGCCTGCTCTCTCCTGGGAAACTCTGTCCATTCCTTTGGCCACACACCTCCAGAATATGAGAAACCTCAAGGCCCCCGAGGACATACCATTACCGGGAGCCTCCCTGCACACACAGGGGCCTTCGGACACAAGCTGAGCTGCTACCTCCATGAAG
The DNA here is from genome assembly GCF_964662115.1 of Mustela nivalis. NCBI lineage: Eukaryota > Metazoa > Chordata > Mammalia > Carnivora > Mustelidae > Mustela > Mustela nivalis. Next base: position 112,931 of record NW_028135296.1, on the reverse strand, counting down.
GCATGCACACAGATGTCAACAGAGATAGAAGGTTGAGCCGGACAGGCCCTTAGGCCCTAATCTCAACTCTTGCTTTGTTTTCCAGGTGTCACTCCTCAGAGGCTTTGGTTCGAAGAACAGGATATGGGGCTTTCCTGAGGCACTGAACAGAACTTCTCTCGTCTCCACATGGGAAGCTTCCTTGTTGGAGCCGTGTCAAACACCTCAGGTTGGAGCATCCTGCAGAGTCCCTGAGCCACCTCCACATTCCAAGGTCTCCCAGGCCACCAAGCCACAGTAGGACTCATCTTCAGGAGAGTCCATTTCAACTCTCCCCTCTGGGTAGCTCACCCAGGAGCCCGCAGATTGAGCCTGCCTTGTCCTGACTAAAGAGTGGGAATATGAGGTGGCGTTCCCAGGCATCCATGCTTAGACACCTGCTCTCGAGTCTTTCCGTATGGGGCCTCCTGGAACCATCCAATAGCACTCGACTTTCGTGCAGAAGGAAACCTTGAGGTTTGGAGTAGTTCACAAATCCCATCGTAGGCAAACCTTCCTGGCCTCATGAGGCCCCCACACCATTCAGGAAGAGGCCATGCTGGACAAAAACTCTAGCCTGAGGCACGTCTCAGAGTTGAAATGACCTCAGTGCAGGAGATCTCGATTCAGCCTCTCAGAGTGGGCCTGCCGTGCCATCGGTCCCAAACCTCACGCTAGCTTGTGTTTTCAGACTTCCTTCCTCAAACTCCTGGCAAACAAGCCCTCCGGACTAGGAACTCCAGAACCACAACCCAGCCCAGGGTCTGCCCAAGGCAAGAAAAACGTTTCCCTGTGGGGCTCTCTCCAGAAAACCCAGATGAGGATCAACCTGCTCGGGCCTCGACGGTACCCGAACTGGATAGGCTGCTCTGGGCACTCATGCTCTGTCTGACACAGCCTGAAGCCAGACGTCCAGACAGACAAGGAGACAGCTGGCTGCACACCCAGCACTTCGGACACGCCATGGTCTTATGCCGTCACCTCTTCCTAACTTTGGTTTTCAGATATCTGAACCTAGACATTATATCAATTCTCCTCACAGCTGGGTATCGCAAGCACAACACAGAACTCCTCCTTCCCCGTGGCTGTAAAGCTTGCTCTTGGCATGGAGTCACACCTTCAGGGTGGGAGAAACCTTCCTGGTCCCTGATGCCACGCCCAAACTTGAGTGCTGCTTGGGCACAAATTCACACTCTGACCCTCAGCATGAGCCCCATGTCAAAGAAAGGCCTGTCAGGGCCTGGGCCAAGAGCCCGCATATGGGGCTTGCCAAGCCCCTATGCACCCAATCCTCACCAGTGTTTGAGTTTTCCAGTCGCCCCGCCCGTACCTGGGGCTCTGCTCTGGAATCCCTTTCTTGGAGAGACACGTGAGCTAGACAACACTTTTCCACCCTCCCACAAAATGACCCCAAACTCTTGGGAGCTGGGACAAATCCCCAGAGAGGGATACTCGTCCACAGTCTCTGAGGCCACCCCTCCAATCCACGGCTATCTTGGACACAACATCCAGAGACAAAAGCCTGAAGGAACGCCTCCCACTCGCCCTTGTTTCAGAGGCCCAGGAGCTCCCTCTCAGGCTGTACATCCGGCCTGCCATACCATAGGCGCCACTCATAAGCTGAGTTTGTGTTTTCAGACTTCTGTGCCCTCAGCCTGGACCCACACAACCACCAGGCTAGGGCCTCTGGAGCCACAGCGAAAGATTGTGCCTGCCCTCTCCAAGGAAATTGTGCCCAATCCATTGACCACAACCCTACAGGTTAGGGAAAAGCTCCAAGGCCCCTGAGGCCATCAATAGTGTAGGCCACCCTGGACTAAGAGGGGCTCTCTGACACCAACGGAGCAACTATCTCCACTTAGACTCTCAGACAGTGTCCCCAGAGACAGAAGGTTGAAATGGACAGGCCCCCAGGCCCTAATCTGAACCTTAGCTTTGGTTTCCATGTGTCCGTCCTGAGAGGTCTGTTTTCGTAGACCAGCACACGGGGCTTTTCTTAGGCACCAAACCAAACCTCTCTCGCCTCCACATGGGGAGCTTACTTACTGGGGATGTATCAAACCCTTCAGGTAGGAGAGTTCCGCAGGGCCACTGAACAACCAGCACATTCCAAGGTTTCCATGGACCCAAACCCACATTATGACGCATCCTCAGGAGAGGCCATTTCAACTCAGCCCCCTAGTTAGCGTGCCCCAGAGGCAGCAGATCAAACATATCTTGTGGCTAATGGCCAATGGGAATGCGAGGCATGCTGTACAGGGATCCATCCTTCGAACCGTGCTCTCCAGTCCTTCCGTATGGTATGTCCTGGAGCCATGCAACAGGACTCGAATGTCCCACAGAAGGAAACCTGGTGGTTTGGGGCAACCTCCAAACTCAGCGTGGGAAAACTTCCTTGGCCTCATGAGGCCCCCGCTTCATGAAGGTGCCATCATGGACACATACTCCAGCCTCAGCCAACGTCTGATCCTCAGCCTGACTTCAGATGCAGGAGATTTTGATTCAGCCTCTGCCTAGTGGGCCTGCTCTGCCCTTGGCTCCAATCCTCACTTTGGCTTGTGTTCCTAGACTTCCGTCCTCACACTCCTGGCCCACAAACCCTCCCTACTGGGAATTCTGGGGCCACAATGAAGCACTCTGCCTGCCTCCCAGGAGAAAAACTTTGTCTATGGTGCTGCCCAGAAACCCCAAATGAGGATCAAACTGCTTGGCCCTCGGCAACACCCCAATTGCATAGGCTACCTTAAACACTGATGCTCTGTCGCAAATAGCCTGAGCCCAGACCTTCCAACAGACACCGACACAGCTGGCTGCACACCTAGCACATTGGACCCGCCACTGCCTTAGGCCACCATCCATTCCCAACCTGGGTTTTCAGTCATCAGAACCTAGACCTTATCTCCAATCCCTGCACAGGGGGGAACCTGATGCACAAGTCAGAACCCCTCCTTCCCCATGGCAAGAAACCTTGCTGCTGGCAGTGAGTCAAACCTTCAGTGTAGGAGAAAAAGGCATGGCCCATGAGGCCACGCCCATGTGTGAGGGCCGCCTTGGGCACAAACACACATTGTGACCCTCAGCGTGAGTACCTTATTCAAGTAACGCCTCTCAGTGATTGGACCAAGAGCCCGCATATGTGGCTTGCCATGCCCATAGGCACGCAGGACTAACTAGATGGTGTGTATTCCAGTTGAGGGAACCCACTGCTGTGCTCTAGAGTCCCTCTCCTGGGGGGTCCCCTGTGGCAGAAACAGTACTCTTCCCTTCCCACAGAATGAACCCAAACACTTGGGAGCTTGGACAATCCCCCGAGAGGAAGGCTCTTCCTCGGCCCCTGAAGCAACCCCTACCCTGAACGGCCACTGTGAACGCAACACCCAGAGACAAAAGCCTGAGCGACTGCCTCCCACTTGCCCTCCTTTGATATCCAGAGGATCTCCCCTCTCGGACTGGAGATCAGGACTGCCATTACCTTGGCCCCTACCTGAGCCAAGTTTGCTTTTTCAGACATCTGTCCCCACAGCCCTGGCAAACACAGCCTCTAGGCTGGGTCCTCTGGAGCCATACCACAGGACCATGCCTGCTCTCTCCTGGGAAACTCTGTCCATTCCTTTGGCCACACACCTCCAGAATATGAGAAACCTCAAGGCCCCCGAGGACATACCATTACCGGGAGCCTCCCTGCACACACAGGGGCCTTCGGACACAAGCTGAGCTGCTACCTCCATGAAGGCATGCACACAGATGTCAACAGAGATAGAAGGTTGAGCCCGACAGGCCCTTAGGCCCTAATCTCAACTCCTGCTTTGTTTTCCAGGTGTCACTCCTAAGAGGCTTTGGTTCGAATAACAGGATATGGGGCTTTCCTGAGGCACTGAACAGAACTTCTCTCGTCTCCACATGGGAAGCTTCCTTGTTGGAGCCGTGTCAAACACCTCAGGTTGGAGAATCCTGCAGAGTCCCTGAGCCACCTCCACATTCCAAGGTCTCCCAGGCCACCAAGCCACAGTAGGACTCATCTTCAGGAGAGTCCATTTCAACTCTCCCCTCTGGGTAGCTCACCCAGGAGCCCGCAGATTGAGCCTGCCTTGTCCTGACTAAAGAGTGGGAATATGAGGTGGCATTCCCAGGCATCCATGCTTAGACACCTGCTCTCGAGTCTTTCCGTATGGGGCATTCCTGGAACCATCCAATAGCACTCGACTTTCGTGCAGAAGGAAACCTTGAGGTTTGGAGTAGTTCACAAATCCCATCGTAGGCAAACCTTCCTGGCCTCATGAGGCCCCCACACCATTCAGGAAGAGGCCATGCTGGACAAAAACTCTAGCCTGAGGCACGTCTCAGAGTTGAAATGACCTCAGTGCAGGAGATCTCGATTCAGCCTCTCAGAGTGGGCCTGCCGTGCCATCGGTCCCAAACCTCACGCTAGCTTGTGTTTTCAGACTTCCTTCCTCACACTCCTGGCAAACAAGCCCTCCGGACTAGGAACTCCAGAACCACAACCCAGCCCAGGGTCTGCCCAAGGGAAGAAAAACGTTTCCCTGTGGGGCTCTCTCCAGAAAACCCAGATGAGGATCAACCTGCTCGGGCCTCGATGGTACCCGAACTGGATAGGCTGCTCTGGGCACTCATGCTCTGTCTGACACAGCCTGAAGCCAGACGTCCAGACAGACAAGGAGACAGCTGGCTGCACACCCAGCACTTCGGACACGCCATGGTCTTATGCCGTCACCTCTTCCTAACCTTGGTTTTCAGATATCTGAACCTAGACATTATATCAATTCTCCTCACAGCTGGGTATCGCAAGCACAACACAGAACTCCTCCTTCCCCGTGGCTGTAAAGCTTGCTCTTGGCATGGAGTCACACCTTCAGGGTGGGAGAAACCTTCCTGGTCCCTGATGCCACGCCCAAACTTGAGTGCTGCTTGGGCACAAATTCACACTCTGACCCTCAGCATGAGCCCCATGTCAAAGAAAGGCCTGTCAGGGCCTGGGCCAAGAGCCCGCATATGGGGCTTGCCAAGCCCCTATGCACCCAATCCTCACCAGTGTTTGAGTTTTCCAGTCGCCCCGCCCGTACCTGGGGCTCTGCTCTGGAATCCCTTTCTTGGAGAGACACGTGAGCCAGACAACACTTTTCCACCCTCCCACAAAATGACCCCAAACTCTTGGGAGCTGGGACAAATCCCCAGAGAGGGATACTCGTCCACAGTCTCTGAGGCCACCCCTCCAATCCACGGCTATCTTGGACACAACATCCAGAGACAAAAGCCTGAAGGAACGCCTCCCACTCGCCCTTGTTTCAGAGGCCCAGGAGCTCCCTCTCAGGCTGTACATCCGGCCTGCCATACCATAGGCGCCACTCATAAGCTGAGTTTGTGTTTTCAGACTTCTGTGCCCTCAGCCTGGACCCACACAACCACCAGGCTAGGGCCTCTGGAGCCACAGCGAAAGATTGTGCCTGCCCTCTCCAAGGAAATTGTGCCCAATCCATTGACCACAACCCTACAGGTTAGGGAAAAGCTCCAAGGCCCCTGAGGCCATCAATAGTGTAGGCCACCCTGGACTAAGAGGGGCTCTCTGACACCAGCGGAGCAACTATCTCCACTTAGACTCTCAGACAGTGTCCCCAGAGACAGAAGGTTGAAATGGACAGGCCCCCAGGCCCTAATCTGAACCTTAGCTTTGGTTTCCATGTGTCCGTCCTCAGAGGTCTGTTTTCGTAGACCAGCACACGGGGCTTTTCTTAGGCACCAAACCAAACCTCTCTCGCCTCCACATGGGGAGCTTACTTACTGGGGATGTATCAAACCCTTCAGGTAGGAGAGTTCCGCAGGGCCACTGAACAACCAGCACAATCCAAGGTTTCCATGGACCCAAACGCACATTATGACGCATCCTCAGGAGAGGCCATTTCAACTCAGCCCCCTAGTTAGCGTGACCCAGAGGCAGCAGATCAAACATATCTTGTGGCTAATGGCCAATGGGAATGCGAGGCATGCTGTACAGGGATCCATCCTTCGAACCGTGCTCTCCAGTCCTTCCGTATGGTATGTCCTGGAGCCATGCAACAGGACTCGAATGTCCCACAGAAGGAAACCTGGTGGTTTGGGGCAACCTCCAAACTCAGCGTGGGAAAACTTCCTTGGCCTCATGAGGCCCCCGCTTCATGAAGGTGCCATCATGGACACATACTCCAGCCTCAGCCAACGTCTGATCCTCAGCCTGACTTCAGATGCAGGAGATTTTGATTCAGCCTCTGCCTAGTGGGCCTGCTCTGGCCTTGGCTCCAATCCTCACTTTGGCTTGTGTTCCTAGACTTCCGTCCTCACACTCCTGGCCCACAAACCCTCCCTACTGGGAATTCTGGGGCCACAATGAAGCACTCTGCCTGCCTCCCAGGAGAAAAACATTGTCTATGGTGCTGCCCAGAAACCCCAAATGAGGATCAAACTGCTTGGCCCTCGGCAACACCCCAATTGCATAGGCTACCTTAAACACTGATGCTCTGTCGCAAATAGCCTGAGCCCAGACCTTCCAACAGACACCGACACAGCTGGCTGCACACCTAGCACATTGGACCCGCCACTGCCTTAGGCCACCATCCATTCCCAACCTGGGTTTTCAGTCATCAGAACCTAGACCTTATCTCCAATCCCTGCACAGGGGGGAACCTGATGCACAAGTCAGAACCCCTCCTTCCCCATGGCAAGAAACCTTGCTGCTGGCAGTGAGTCAAACCTTCAGTGTAGGAGAAAACGGCATGGCCCATGAGGCCACGCCCATGTGTGAGGGCCGCCTTGGGCACAAACACACATTGTGACCCTCAACGTGAGTACCTTATTCAAGTAACGCCTCTCAGTGATTGGACCAAGAGCCCGCATATGTGGCTTGCCATGCCCATAGGCACGCAGGACTAACTAGATGGTGTGTATTCCAGTTGAGGGAACCCACTGCTGTGCTCTAGAGTCCCTCTCCTGGGGGGTCCCCTGTGGCAGAAACAGTACTCTTCCCTTCCCACAGAATGAACCCAAACACTTGGGAGCTTGGACAATCCCCCGAGAGGAAGGCTCTTCCTCGGCCCCTGAAGCAACCCCTACCCTGAACGGCCACTGTGAACGCAACACCCAGAGACAAAAGCCTGAGCGACTGCCTCCCACTTGCCCTCCTTTGATATCCAGAGGATCTCCCCTCTCGGACTGGAGATCAGGCCTGCCATTACCTTGGCCCCTACCTGAGCCAAGTTTGCTTTTTCAGACATCTGTCCCCACAGCCCTGGCAAACACAGCCTCTAGGCTGGGTCCTCTGGAGCCATACCACAGGACCATGCCTGCTCTCTCCTGGGAAACTCTGTCCATTCCTTTGGCCACACACCTCCAGAATATGAGAAACCTCAAGGCCCCCGAGGACATACCATTACCGGGAGCCTCCCTGCACACACAGGGGCCTTCGGACACAAGCTGAGCTGCTACCTCCATGAAGGCATGCACACAGATGTCAACAGAGATAGAAGGTTGAGCCCGACAGGCCCTTAGGCCCTAATCTCAACTCCTGCTTTGTTTTCCAGGTGTCACTCCTAAGAGGCTTTGGTTCGAATAACAGGATATGGGGCTTTCCTGAGGCACTGAACAGAACTTCTCTCGTCTCCACATGGGAAGCTTCCTTGTTGGAGCCGTGTCAAACACCTCAGGTTGGAGAATCCTGCAGAGTCCCTGAGCCACCTCCACATTCCAAGGTCTCCCAGGCCACCAAGCCACAGTAGGACTCATCTTCAGGAGAGTCCATTTCAACTCTCCCCTCTGGGTAGCTCACCCAGGAGCCCGCAGATTGAGCCTGCCTTGTCCTGACTAAAGAGTGGGAATATGAGGTGGCATTCCCAGGCATCCATGCTTAGACACCTGCTCTCGAGTCTTTCCGTATGGGGCATTCCTGGAACCATCCAATAGCACTCGACTTTCGTGCAGAAGGAAACCTTGAGGTTTGGAGTAGTTCACAAATCCCATCGTAGGCAAACCTTCCTGGCCTCATGAGGCCCCCACACCATTCAGGAAGAGGCCATGCTGGACAAAAACTCTAGCCTGAGGCACGTCTCAGAGTTGAAATGACCTCAGTGCAGGAGATCTCGATTCAGCCTCTCAGAGTGGGCCTGCCGTGCCATCGGTCCCAAACCTCACGCTAGCTTGTGTTTTCAGACTTCCTTCCTCACACTCCTGGCAAACAAGCCCTCCGGACTAGGAACTCCAGAACCACAACCCAGCCCAGGGTCTGCCCAAGGGAAGAAAAACGTTTCCCTGTGGGGCTCTCTCCAGAAAACCCAGATGAGGATCAACCTGCTCGGGCCTCGACGGTACCCGAACTGGATAGGCTGCTCTGGGCACTCATGCTCTGTCTGACACAGCCTGAAGCCAGACGTCCAGACAGACAAGGAGACAGCTGGCTGCACACCCAGCACTTCGGACACGCCATGGTCTTATGCCGTCACCTCTTCCTAACCTTGGTTTTCAGATATCTGAACCTAGACATTATATCAATTCTCCTCACAGCTGGGTATCGCAAGCACAACACAGAACTCCTCCTTCCCCGTGGCTGTAAAGCTTGCTCTTGGCATGGAGTCACACCTTCAGGGTGGGAGAAACCTTCCTGGTCCCTGATGCCACGCCCAAACTTGAGTGCTGCTTGGGCACAAATTCACACTCTGACCCTCAGCATGAGCCCCATGTCAAAGAAAGGCCTGTCAGGGCCTGGGCCAAGAGCCCGCATATGGGGCTTGCCAAGCCCCTATGCACCCAATCCTCACCAGTGTTTGAGTTTTCCAGTCGCCCCGCCCGTACCTGGGGCTCTGCTCTGGAATCCCTTTCTTGGAGAGACACGTGAGCCAGACAACACTTTTCCACCCTCCCACAAAATGACCCCAAACTCTTGGGAGCTGGGACAAATCCCCAGAGAGGGATACTCGTCCACAGTCTCTGAGGCCACCCCTCCAATCCACGGCTATCTTGGACACAACATCCAGAGACAAAAGCCTGAAGGAACGCCTCCCACTCGCCCTTGTTTCAGAGGCCCAGGAGCTCCCTCTCAGGCTGTACATCCGGCCTGCCATACCATAGGCGCCACTCATAAGCTGAGTTTGTGTTTTCAGACTTCTGTGCCCTCAGCCTGGACCCACACAACCACCAGGCTAGGGCCTCTGGAGCCACAGCGAAAGATTGTGCCTGCCCTCTCCAAGGAAATTGTGCCCAATCCATTGACCACAACCCTACAGGTTAGGGAAAAGCTCCAAGGCCCCTGAGGCCATCAATAGTGTAGGCCACCCTGGACTAAGAGGGGCTCTCTGACACCAGCGGAGCAACTATCTCCACTTAGACTCTCAGACAGTGTCCCCAGAGACAGAAGGTTGAAATGGACAGGCCCCCAGGCCCTAATCTGAACCTTAGCTTTGGTTTCCATGTGTCCGTCCTCAGAGGTCTGTTTTCGTAGACCAGCACACGGGGCTTTTCTTAGGCACCAAACCAAACCTCTCTCGCCTCCACATGGGGAGCTTACTTACTGGGGATGTATCAAACCCTTCAGGTAGGAGAGTTCCGCAGGGCCACTGAACAACCAGCACATTCCAAGGTTTCCATGGACCCAAACGCACATTATGACGCATCCTCAGGAGAGGCCATTTCAACTCAGCCCCCTAGTTAGCGTGCCCCAGAGGCAGCAGATCAAACATATCTTGTGGCTAATGGCCAATGGGAATGCGAGGCATGCTGTACAGGGATCCATCCTTCGAACCGTGCTCTCCAGTCCTTCCGTATGGTATGTCCTGGAGCCATGCAACAGGACTCGAATGTCCCACAGAAGGAAACCTGGTGGTTTGGGGCAACCTCCAAACTCAGCGTGGGAAAACTTCCTTGGCCTCATGAGGCCCCCGCTTCATGAAGGTGCCATCATGGACACATACTCCAGCCTCAGCCAACGTCTGATCCTCAGCCTGACTTCAGATGCAGGAGATTTTGATTCAGCCTCTGCCTAGTGGGCCTGCTCTGGCCTTGGCTCCAATCCTCACTTTGGCTTGTGTTCCTAGACTTCCGTCCTCACACTCCTGGCCCACAAACCCTCCCTACTGGGAATTCTGGGGCCACAATGAAGCACTCTGCCTGCCTCCCAGGAGAAAAACTTTGTCTATGGTGCTGCCCAGAAACCCCATATGAGGATCAAACTGCTTGGCCCTCGGCAACACCCCAATTGCATAGGCTACCTTAAACACTGATGCTCTGTCGCAAATAGCCTGAGCCCAGACCTTCCAACAGACACCGACACAGCTGGCTGCACACCTAGCACATTGGACCCGCCACTGCCTTAGGCCACCATCCATTCCCAACCTGGGTTTTCAGTCATCAGAACCTAGACCTTATCTCCAATCCCTGCACAGGGGGGAACCTGATGCACAAGTCAGAACCCCTCCTTCCCCATGGCAAGAAACCTTGCTGCTGGCAGTGAGTCAAACCTTCAGTGTAGGAGAAAACGGCATGGCCCATGAGGCCACGCCCATGTGTGAGGGCCGCCTTGGGCACAAACACACATTGTGACCCTCAACGTGAGTACCTTATTCAAGTAACGCCTCTCAGTGATTGGACCAAGAGCCCGCATATGTGGCTTGCCATGCCCATAGGCACGCAGGACTAACTAGATGGTGTGTATTCCAGTTGAGGGAACCCACTGCTGTGCTCTAGAGTCCCTCTCCTGGGGGGTCCCCTGTGGCAGAAACAGTACTCTTCCCTTCCCACAGAATGAACCCAAACACTTGGGAGCTTGGACAATCCCCCGAGAGGAAGGCTCTTCCTCGGCCCCTGAAGCAACCCCTACCCTGAACGGCCACTGTGAACGCAACACCCAGAGACAAAAGCCTGAGCGACTGCCTCCCACTTGCCCTCCTTTGATATCCAGAGGATCTCCCCTCTCGGACTGGAGATCAGGCCTGCCATTACCTTGGCCCCTACCTGAGCCAAGTTTGCTTTTTCAGACATCTGTCCCCACAGCCCTGGCAAACACAGCCTCTAGGCTGGGTCCTCTGGAGCCATACCACAGGACCATGCCTGCTCTCTCCTGGGAAACTCTGTCCATTCCTTTGGCCACACACCTCCAGAATATGAGAAACCTCAAGGCCCCCGAGGACATACCATTACCGGGAGCCTCCCTGCACACACAGGGGCCTTCGGACACAAGCTGAGCTGCTACCTCCATGAAGGCATGCACACAGATGTCAACAGAGATAGAAGGTTGAGCCCGACAGGCCCTTAGGCCCTAATCTCAACTCCTGCTTTGTTTTCCAGGTGTCACTCCTAAGAGGCTTTGGTTCGAATAACAGGATATGGGGCTTTCCTGAGGCACTGAACAGAACTTCTCTCGTCTCCACATGGGAAGCTTCCTTGTTGGAGCCGTGTCAAACACCTCAGGTTGGAGAATCCTGCAGAGTCCCTGAGCCACCTCCACATTCCAAGGTCTCCCAGGCCACCAAGCCACAGTAGGACTCATCTTCAGGAGAGTCCATTTCAACTCTCCCCTCTGGGTAGCTCACCCAGGAGCCCGCAGATTGAGCCTGCCTTGTCCTGACTAAAGAGTGGGAATATGAGGTGGCATTCCCAGGCATCCATGCTTAGACACCTGCTCTCGAGTCTTTCCGTATGGGGCATTCCTGGAACCATCCAATAGCACTCGACTTTCGTGCAGAAGGAAACCTTGAGGTTTGGAGTAGTTCACAAATCCCATCGTAGGCAAACCTTCCTGGCCTCATGAGGCCCCCACACCATTCAGGAAGAGGCCATGCTGGACAAAAACTCTAGCCTGAGGCACGTCTCAGAGTTGAAATGACCTCAGTGCAGGAGATCTCGATTCAGCCTCTCAGAGTGGGCCTGCCGTGCCATCGGTCCCAAACCTCACGCTAGCTTGGGTTTTCAGACTTCCTTCCTCACACTCCTGGCAAACAAGCCCTCCGGACTAGGAACTCCAGAACCACAACCCAGCCCAGGGTCTGCCCAAGGGAAGAAAAACGTTTCCCTGTGGGGCTCTCTCCAGAAAACCCAGATGAGGATCAACCTGCTCGGGCCTCGACGGTACCCGAACTGGATAGGCTCCTCTGGGCACTCATGCTCTGTCTGACACAGCCTGAAGCCAGACGTCCAGACAGACAAGGAGACAGCTGGCTGCACACCTAGCACTTCGGACACGCCATGGTCTTATGCCGTCACCTCTTCCTAACCTTGGTTTTCAGATATCTGAACCTAGACATTATATCAATTCTCCACACAGCTGGGTATCGCAAGCACAACACAGAACTCCTCCTTCCCCGTGGCTGTAAAGCTTGCTCTTGGCATGGAGTCACACCTTCAGGGTCGGAGAAACCTTCCTGGTCCCTGATGCCACGCCCAAACTTGAGTGCTACTTGGGCACAAATTCACACTCTGACCCTCAGCATGAGCCCCATATCAAAGAAAGGCCTGTCAGGGCCTGGGCCAAGAGCCCGCATATGGGGCTTGCCAAGCCCCTATGCACCCAATCCTCACCAGTGTTTGAGTTTTCCAGTCGCCCCACCCGTACCTGGGGCTCTGCTCTGGAATCCCTTTCTTGGAGAGACACGTGAGCCAGACAACACTTTTCCACCCTTCCCACAAAATGACCCCAAACTCTTGGGAGCTGGGACAAATCCCCAGAGAGGGATACTCGTCCACAGTCCCTGAGGCCACCCCTCCAATCCACGGCTATCTCGGACACAACATCCAGAGACAAAAGCCTGAAGGAACGCCTCCCACTCGCCCTTGTTTCAGAGGCCCAGGAGCTCCCTCTCGGGCTGTACATCCGGCCTGCCATACCCTAGGCGCCACTCATAAGCTGAGTTTGTGTTTTCAGACTTCTGTGCCCTCAGCCTGGACCCACACAACCACCAGGCTAGGGCCTCTGGAGCCACAGCGAAAGATTGTGCCTGCCCTCTCCAAGGAAATTGTGCCCAATCCATTGACCACAACCCTACAGGTTAGGGAAAAGCTCCAAGGCCCCTGAGGCCATCAATAGTGTAGGCCACCCTGGACTAAGAGGGGCTCTCTGACACCAGCGGAGCAACTATCTCCACTTAGACTCTCAGACAGTGTCCCCAGAGACAGAAGGTTGAAATGGACAGGTCCCCAGGCCCTAATCTGAACCTTAGCTTTGGTTTCCATGTGTCCGTCCTCAGAGGTCTGTTTTCGTAGACCAGCACACGGGGCTTTTCTGAGGCACCAAACCAAACCTCTCTCGCCTCCACATGGGGAGCTTACTTACTGGGGATCTATCAAACCCTTCAGGTAGGAGAGTTCCGCAGGGCCACTGAACAACCAGCACATTCCAAGGTTTCCATGGACCCAAACGCACATTATGACGCATCCTCAGGAGAGGCCATTTCAACTCAGCCCCCTGGTTAGCGTGCCCCAGAGGCAGCAGATCAAACATATCTTGTGGCTAATGGCCAATGGGAATGCGAGGCATGCTGTACAGGGATCCATCCTTCGAACCGTGCTCTCCAGTCCTTCCGTATGGTATGTCCTGGAGCCATGCAACAGGACTCGAATGTCCCACAGAAGGAAACCTGGTGGTTTGGGGCAACCTCCAAACTCAGCGTGGGAAAACTTCCTTGGCCTCATGAGGCCCCCGCTTCATGAAGGTGCCATCATGGACACATACTCCAGCCTCAGCCAACGTCTGATCCTCAGCCTGACTTCACATGCAGGAGATTTTGATTCAGCCTCTGCCTAGTGGGCCTGCTCTGCCCTTGGCTCCAATCCTCACTTTGGCTTGTGTTCCTAGATTTCCGTCCTCACACTCCTGGCCCACAAACCCTCCCTACTGGGAATTCTGGGGCCACAATGAAGCACTCCGCCTGCCTCCCAGGAGAAAAACTTTGTCTATGGTGCTGCCCAGAAACCCCAAATGAGGATCAAACTGCTTGGCCCTCGGCAACACCCCAATTGCATAGGCTACCTTAAACACTGATGCTCTGTCGCAAATAGCCTGAGCCCAGACCTTCCAACAGACACCGACACAGCTGGCTGCACACCTAGCACATTGGACCCGCCACTGCCTTAGGCCACCATGCATTCCCAACCTGGGTTTTCAGTCATCAGAACCTAGACCTTATCTCCAATCCCTGCACAGGGGGGAACCTGATGCACAAGTCAGAACCCCTCCTTCCCCATGGCAAGAAACCTTGCTGCTGGCAGTGAGTCAAACCTTCAGTGTAGGAGAAAACGGCATGGCCCATGAGGCCACGCCCATGTGTGAGGGCCGCCTTGGGCACAAACACACATTGTGACCCTCAACGTGAGTACCTTATTCAAGTAACGCCTCTCAGTGATTGGACCAAGAGCCCGCATATGTGGCTTGCCATGCCCATAGGCACGCAGGACTAACTAGATGGTGTGTATTCCAGTTGAGGGAACCCACTGCTGTGCTCTAGAGTCCCTCTCCTGGGGGGTCCCCTGTGGCAGAAAACAGTACTCTTCCCTTCCCACAGAATGAACCCAAACACTTGGGAGCTTGGACAATCCCCCGAGAGGAAGGCTCTTCCTCGGCCCCTGAAGCAACCCCTACCCTGAACGGCCACTGTGAACGCAACACCCAGAGACAAAAGCCTGAGCGACTGCCTCCCACTTGCCCTCCTTTGATATCCAGAGGATCTCCCCTCTCGGACTGGAGATCAGGCCTGCCATTACCTTGGCCCCTACCTGAGCCAAGTTTGCTTTTTCAGACATCTGTCCCCACAGCCCTGGCAAACACAGCCTCTAGGCTGGGTCCTCTGGAGCCATACCACAGGACCATGCCTGCTCTCTCCTGGGAAACTCTGTCCATTCCTTTGGCCACACACCTCCAGAATATGAGAAACCTCAAGGCCCCCGAGGACATACCATTACCGGGAGCCTCCCTGCACACACAGGGGCCTTCGGACACAAGCTGAGCTGCTACCTCCATGAAGGCATGCACACAGATGTCAACAGAGATAGAAGGTTGAGCCGGACAGGCCCTTAGGCCCTAATCTCAACTCTTGCTTTGTTTTCCAGGTGTCACTCCTCAGAGGCTTTGGTTCGAAGAACAGGATATGGGGCTTTCCTGAGGCACTGAACAGAACTTCTCTCGTCTCCACATGGGAAGCTTCCTTGTTGGAGCCGTGTCAAACACCTCAGGTTGGAGAATCCTGCAGAGTCCCTGAGCCACCTCCACATTCCAAGGTCTCCCAGGCCACCAAGCCACAGTAGGACTCATCTTCAGGAGAGTCCATTTCAACTCTCCCCTCTGGGTAGCTCACCCAGGAGCCCGCAGATTGAGCCTGCCTTGTCCTGACTAAAGAGTGGGAATATGAGGTGGCGTTCCCAGGCATCCATGCTTAGACACCTGCTCTCGAGTCTTTCCGTATGGGGCCTCCTGGAACCATCCAATAGCACTCGACTTTCGTGCAGAAGGAAACCTTGAGGTTTGGAGTAGTTCACAAATCCCATCGTAGGCAAACCTTCCTGGCCTCATGAGGCCCCCACACCATTCAGGAAGAGGCCATGCTGGACAAAAACTCTAGCCTGAGGCACGTCTCAGAGTTGAAATGACCTCAGTGCAGGAGATCTCGATTCAGCCTCTCAGAGTGGGCCTGCCGTGCCATCGGTCCCAAACCTCACGCTAGCTTGTGTTTTCAGACTTCCTTCCTCACACTCCTGGCAAACAAGCCCTCCGGACTAGGAACTCCAGAACCACAACCCAGCCCAGGGTCTGCCCAAGGGAAGAAAAACGTTTCCCTGTGGGGCTCTCTCCAGAAAACCCAGATGAGGATCAACCTGCTCGGGCCTCGACGGTACCCGAACTGGATAGGCTGCTCTGGGCACTCATGCTCTGTCTGACACAGCCTGAAGCCAGACGTCCAGACAGACAAGGAGACAGCTGGCTGCACACCCAGCACTTCGGACACGCCATGGTCTTATGCCGTCACCTCTTCCTAACCTTGGTTTTCAGATATCTGAACCTAGACATATCAATTCACCTCACAGCTGGGTATCGCAAGCACAACACAGAACTCCTCCTTCCCCGTGGCTGTAAAGCTTGCTCTTGGCTTGGAGTCACACCTTCAGGGTGGGAGAAACCTTCCTGGTCCCTGATGCCACGCCCAAACTTGAGTGCTGCTTGGGCACAAATTCACACTCTGACCCTCAGCATGAGCCCCATGTCAAAGAAAGGCCTGTCAGGGCCTGGGCCAAGAGCCCGCATATGGGGCTTGCCAAGCCCCTATGCACCCAATCCTCACCAGTGTTTGAGTTTTCCAGTCGCCCCGCCCGTACCTGGGGCTCTGCTCTGGAATCCCTTTCTTGGAGAGACACGTGAGCCAGACAACACTTTTCCACCCTCCCACAAAATGACCCCAAACTCTTGGGAGCTGGGACAAATCCCCAGAGAGGGATACTCGTCCACAGTCTCTGAGGCCACCCCACCAATCCACGGCTATTTTGGACACAACATCCAGAGACAAAAGCCTGAAGGAACGCCTCCCACTCGCCCTTGTTTCAGAGGCCCAGGAGCTCCCTCTCAGGCTGTACATCCGGCCTGCCATACCATAGGCGCCACTCATAAGCTGAGTTTGTGTTTTCAGACTTCTGTGCCCTCAGCCTGGACCCACACAACCACCAGGCTAGGGCCTCTGGAGCCACAGCGAAAGATTGTGCCTGCCCTCTCCAAGGAAATTGTGCCCAATCCATTGACCACAACCCTACAGGTTAGGGAAAAGCTCCAAGGCCCCTGAGGCCATCAATAGTGTAGGCCACCCTGGACTAAGAGGGGCTCTCTGACACCAGCGGAGCAACTATCTCCACTTAGACTCTCAGACAGTGTCCCCAGAGACAGAAGGTTGAAATGGACAGGCCCCCAGGCCCTAATCTGAACCTTAGCTTTGGTTTCCATGTGTCCGTCCTCAGAGGTCTGTTTTCGTAGACCAGCACACGGGGCTTTTCTTAGGCACCAAACCAAACCTCTCTCGCCTCCACATGGGGAGCTTACTTACTGGGGATGTATCAAACCCTTCAGGTAGGAGAGTTCCGCAGGGCCACTGAACAACCAGCACATTCCAAGGTTTCCATGGACCCAAACGCACATTATGACGCATCCTCAGGAGAGGCCATTTCAACTCAGCCCCCTGGTTAGCGTGCCCCAGAGGCAGCAGATCAAACATATCTTGTGGCTAATGGCCAATGGGAATGCGAGGCATGCTGTACAGGGATCCATCCTTCGAACCGTGCTCTCCAGTCCTTCCGTATGGTATGTCCTGGAGCCATGCAACAGGACTCGAATGTCCCACAGAAGGAAACCTGGTGGTTTGGGGCAACCTCCAAACTCAGCGTGGGAAAACTTCCTTGGCCTCATGAGGCCCCCGCTTCATGAAGGTGCCATCATGGACACATACTCCAGCCTCAGCCAACGTCTGATCCTCAGCCTGACTTCACATGCAGGAGATTTTGATTCAGCCTCTGCCTAGTGGGCCTGCTCTGCCCTTGGCTCCAATCCTCACTTTGGCTTGTGTTCCTAGACTTCCGTCCTCACACACCTGGCCCACAAAACCTCCCTACTGGGAAATCTGGGGCCACAATGAAGCACTCCGCCTGCCTCCCAGGAGAAAAACTTTGTCTATGGTGCTGCCCAGAAACCCCAAATGAGGATCAAACTGCTTGGCCCTCGGCAACACCCCAATTGCATAGGCTACCTTAAACACTGATGCTCTGTCGCAAATAGCCTGAGCCCAGACCTTCCAACAGACACCGACACAGCTGGCTGCACACCCAGCACATTGGACCCGCCACTGCCTTAGGCCACCATCCATTCCCAACCTGGGTTTTCAGTCATCAGAACCTAGACCTTATCTCCAATCCCTGCACAGGGGGGAACCTGATGCACAAGTCAGAACCCCTCCTTCCCCATGGCAAGAAACCTTGCTGCTGGCAGTGAGTCAAACCTTCAGTGTAGGAGAAAACGGCATGGCCCATGAGGCCACGCCCATGTGTGAGGGCCGCCTTGGGCACAAACACACATTGTGACCCTCAACGTGAGTACCTTATTCAAGTAACGCCTCTCAGTGATTGGACCAAGAGCCCGCATATGTGGCTTGCCATGCCCATAGGCACGCAGGACTAACTAGATGGTGTGTATTCCAGTTGAGGGAACCCACTGCTGTGCTCTAGAGTCCCTCTCCTGGGGGGTCCCCTGTGGCAGAAAACAGTACTCTTCCCTTCCCACACAATGAACCCAAACACTTGGGAGCTTGGACAATCCCCCGAGAGGAAGGCTCTTCCTCGGCCCCTGAAGCAACCCCTACCCTGAACGGCCACTGTGAACGCAACACCCAGAGACAAAAGCCTGAGCGACTGCCTCCCACTTGCCCTCCTTTGATATCCAGAGGATCTCCCCTCTCGGACTGGAGATCAGGCCTGCCATTACCTTGGCCCCTACCTGAGCCAAGTTTGCTTTTTCAGACATCTGTCCCCACAGCCCTGGCAAACACAGCCTCTAGGCTGGGTCCCCTGGAGCCATACCACAGGACCATGCCTGCTCTCTCCTGGGAAACTGTGTCCATTCCTTTGGCCACACACCTCCAGAATATGAGAAACCTCAAGGCCCCCGAGGACATACCATTACCGGGAGCCTCCCTGCACACACAGGGGCCTTCGGACACAAGCGGAGCTGCTACCTCCATGAAGGCATGCACACAGATGTCAACAGAGATAGAAGGTTGAGCCGGACAGGCCCTTAGGCCCTAATCTCAACTCTTGCTTTGTTTTCCAGGTGTCACTCCTCAGAGGCTTTGGTTCGAAGAACAGGATATGGGGCTTTCCTGAGGCACTGAACAGAACTTCTCTCGTCTCCACATGGGAAGCTTCCTTGTTGGAGCCGTGTCAAACACCTCAGGTTGGAGAATCCTGCAGAGTCCCTGAGCCACCTCCACATTCCAAGGTCTCCCAGGCCACCAAGCCACAGTAGGACTCATCTTCAGGAGAGTCCATTTCAACTCTCTCCTCTGGGTAGCTCACCCAGGAGCCCGCAGATTGAGCCTGCCTTGTCCTGACTAAAGAGTGGGAATATGAGGTGGCGTTCCCAGGCATCCATGCTTAGACACCTGCTCTCGAGTCTTTCCGTATGGGGCCTCCTGGAACCATCCAATAGCACTCGACTTTCGTGCAGAAGGAAACCTTGAGGTTTGGAGTAGTTCACAAATCCCATCGTAGGCAAACCTTCCTGGCCTCATGAGGCCCCCACACCATTCAGGAAGAGGCCATGCTGGACAAAAACTCTAGCCTGAGGCACGTCTCAGAGTTGAAATGACCTCAGTGCAGGAGATCTCGATTCAGCCTCTCAGAGTGGGCCTGCCGTGCCATCGGTCCCAAACCTCACGCTAGCTTGTGTTTTCAGACTTCCTTCCTCACACTCCTGGCAAACAAGCCCTCCGGACTAGGAACTCCAGAACCACAACCCAGCCCAGGGTCTGCCCAAGGGAAGAAAAACGTTTCCCTGTGGGGCTCTCTCCAGAAAACCCAGATGAGGATCAACCTGCTCGGGCCTCGACGGTACCCGAACTGGATAGGCTGCTCTGGGCACTCATGCTCTGTCTGACACAGCCTGAAGCCAGACGTCCAGACAGACAAGGAGACAGCTGGCTGCACACCCAGCACTTCGGACACGCTATGGTCTTATGCCGTCACCTCTTCCTAACCTTGGTTTTCAGATATCTGAACCTAGACATATCAATTCTCCTCACAGCTGGGTATCGCAAGCACAACACAGAACTCCTCCTTCCCCGTGGCTGTAAAGCTTGCTCTTGGCATGGAGTCACACCTTCAGGGTGGGAGAAACCTTCCTGGTCCCTGATGCCACGCCCAAACTTGAGTGCTGCTTGGGCACAAATTCACACTCTGACCCTCAGCATGAGCCCCATGTCAAAGAAAGGCCTGTCAGGGCCTGGGCCAAGAGCCCGCATATGGGGCTTGCCAAGCCCCTATGCACCCAATCCTCACCAGTGTTTGAGTTTTCCAGTCGCCCCGCCCGTACCTGGGGCTCTGCTCTGGAATCCCTTTCTTGGAGAGACACGTGAGCCAGACAACACTTTTCCACCCTCCCACAAAATGACCCCAAACTCTTGGGAGCTGGGACAAATCCCCAGAGAGGGATACTCGTCCACAGTCTCTGAGGCCACCCCACCAATCCACGGCTATCTTGGACACAACATCCAGAGACAAAAGCCTGAAGGAACGCCTCCCACTCGCCCTTGTTTCAGAGGCCCAGGAGCTCCCTCTCAGGCTGTACATCCGGCCTGCCATACCATAGGCGCCACTCATAAGCTGAGTTTGTGTTTTCAGACTTCTGTGCCCTCAGCCTGGACCCACACAACCACCAGGCTAGGGCCTCTGGAGCCACAGCGAAAGATTGTGCCTGCCCTCTCCAAGGAAATTGTGCCCAATCCATTGACCACAACCCTACAGGTTAGGGAAAAGCTCCAAGGCCCCTGAGGCCATCAATAGTGTAGGCCACCCTGGACTAAGAGGGGCTCTCTGACACCAGCGGAGCAACTATCTCCACTTAGACTCTCAGACAGTGTCCCCAGAGACAGAAGGTTGAAATGGACAGGCCCCCAGGCCCTAATCTGAACCTTAGCTTTGGTTTCCATGTGTCCGTCCTCAGAGGTCTGTTTTCGTAGACCAGCACACGGGGCTTTTCTTAGGCACCAAACCAAACCTCTCTCGCCTCCACATGGGGAGCTTACTTACTGGGGATGTATCAAACCCTTCAGGTAGGAGAGTTCCGCAGGGCCACTGAACAACCAGCACATTCCAAGGTTTCCATGGACCCAAACCCACATTATGACGCATCCTCAGGAGAGGCCATTTCAACTCAGCCCCCTGGTTAGCGTGCCCCAGAGTCAGCAGATCAAACATATCTTGTGGCTAATGGCCAATGGGAATGCGAGGCATGCTGTACAGGGATCCATCCTTCGAACCGTGCTCTCCAGTCCTTCCGTATGGTATGTCCTGGAGCCATGCAACAGGACTCGAATGTCCCACAGAAGGAAACCTGGTGGTTTGGGGCAACCTCCAAACTCAGCGTGGGAAAACTTCCTTGGCCTCATGAGGCCCCCGCTTCATGAAGGTGCCATCATGGACACATACTCCAGCCTCAGCCAACGTCTGATCCTCAGCCTGACTTCAGATGCAGGAGATTTTGATTCAGCCTCTGCCTAGTGGGCCTGCTCTGCCCTTGGCTCCAATCCTCACTTTAGCTTGTGTTCCTAGACTTCCGTCCTCACACTCCTGGCCCACAAACCCTCCCTACTGGGAATTCTGGGGCCACAATGAAGCACTCCGCCTGCCTCCCAGGAGAAAAACTTTGTCTATGGTGCTGCCCAGAAACCCCAAATGAGGATCAAACTGCTTGGCCCTCGGCAACACCCCAATTGCATAGGCTACCTTAAACACTGATGCTCTGTCGCAAATAGCCTGAGCCCAGACCTTCCAACAGACACCGACACAGCTGGCTGCACACCCAGCACATTGGACCCGCCACTGCCTTAGGCCACCATCCATTCCCAACCTGGGTTTTCAGTCATCAGAACCTAGACCTTATCTCCAATCCCTGCACAGGGGGGAACCTGATGCACAAGTCAGAACCCCTCCTTCCCCATGGCAAGAAACCTTGCTGCTGGCAGTGAGTCAAACCTTCAGTGTAGGAGAAAACGGCATGGCCCATGAGGCCACGCCCATGTGTGAGGGCCGCCTTGGGCACAAACACACATTGTGACCCTCAGCGTGAGTACCTTATTCAAGTAACGCCTCTCAGTGATTGGACCAAGAGCCCGCATATGTGGCTTGCCATGCCCATAGGCACGCAGGACTAACTAGATGGTGTGTATTCCAGTTGAGCGAACCCACTGCTGTGCTCTAGAGTCCCTCTCCTGGGGGGTCCCCTGTGGCAGAAAACAGTACTCTTCCCTTCCCACAGAATGAACCCAAACACTTGGGAGCTTGGACAATCCCCCGAGAGGAAGGCTCTTCCTCGGCCCCTGAAGCAACCCCTACCCTGAACGGCCACTGTGAACGCAACACCCAGAGACAAAAGCCTGAGCGACTGCCTCCCACTTGCCCTCCTTTGATATCCAGAGGATCTCCCCTCTCGGACTGGAGATCAGGCCTGCCATTACCTTGGCCCCTACCTGAGCCAAGTTTGCTTTTTCAGACATCTGTCCCCACAGCCCTGGCAAACACAGCCTCTAGGCTGGGTCCTCTGGAGCCATACCACAGGACCATGCCTGCTCTCTCATGGGAAACTCTGTCCATTCCTTTGGCCACACACCTCCAGAATATGAGAAACCTCAAGGCCCCCGAGGACATACCATTACCGGGAGCCTCCCTGCACACACAGGGGCCTTCGGACACAAGCGGAGCTGCTACCTCCATGAAGGCATGCACACAGATGTCAACAGAGATAGAAGGTTGAGCCCGACAGGCCCTTAGGCCCTAATCTCAACTCCTGCTTTGTTTTCCAGGTGTCACTCCTAAGAGGCTTTGGTTCGAATAAAAGGATATGGGGCTTTCCTGAGGCACTGAACAGAACTTCTCTCGTCTCCACATGGGAAGCTTCCTTGTTGGAGCCGTGTCAAACACCTCAGGTTGGAGAATCCTGCAGAGTCCCTGAGCCACCTCCACATTCCAAGGTCTCCCAGGCCACCAAGCCACAGTAGGACTCATCTTCAGGAGAGTCCATTTCAACTCTCCCCTCTGGGTAGCTCACCCAGGAGCCCGCAGATTGAGCCTGCCTTGTCCTGACTAAAGAGTGGGAATATGAGGTGGCGTTCCCAGGCATCCATGCTTAGACACCTGCTCTCGAGTCTTTCCGTATGGGGCCTCCTGGAACCATCCAATAGCACTCGACTTTCGTGCAGAAGGAAACCTTGAGGTTTGGAGTAGTTCACAAATCCCATCGTAGGCAAACCTTCCTGGCCTCATGAGGCCCCCACACCATTCAGGAAGAGGCCATGCTGGACAAAAACTCTAGCCTGAGGCACGTCTCAGAGTTGAAATGACCTCAGTGCAGGAGATCTCGATTCAGCCTCTCAGAGTGGGCCTGCCGTGCCATCGGTCCCAAACCTCACGCTAGCTTGGGTTTTCAGACTTCCTTCCTCACACTCCTGGCAAACAAGCCCTCCGGACTAGGAACTCCAGAACCACAACCCAGCCCAGGGTCTGCCCAAGTCAAGAAAACGTTTCCCTGTGGGGCTCTCTCCAGAAAACCCAGATGAGGATCAACCTGCTCGGGCCTCGACGGTACCCGAACTGGATAGGCTGCTCTGGGCACTCATGCTCTGTCTGACACAGCCTGAAGCCAGACGTCCAGACAGACAAGGAGACAGCTGGCCGCACACCCAGCACTTCGGACACGCCATGGTCTTATGCCGTCACCTCTTCCTAACCTTGGTTTTCAGATATCTGAACCTAGACATTATATCAGTTCTCCACACAGCTGGGTATCGCAAGCACAACACAGAACTCCTCCTTCCCCGTGGCTGTAAAGCTTGCTCTTGGCATGGAGTCACACCTTCAGGGTGGGAGAAACCTTCCTGGTCCCTGATGCCACGCCCAAACTTGAGTGCTGCTTGGGCACAAATTCACACTCTGACCCTCAGCATGAGCCCCATGTCAAAGAAAGGCCTGTCAGGGCCTGGGCCAAGAGCCCGCATATGGGGCTTGCCAAGCCCCTATGCACCCAATCCTCACCAGTGTTTGAGTATTCCAGTCGCCCCGCCCGTACCTGGGGCTCTGCTCTGGAATCCCTTTCTTGGAGAGACACGTGAGCCAGACAACACTTTTCCACCCTTCCCACAAAATGACCCCAAACTCTTGGGAGCTGGGACAAATCCCCAGAGAGGGATACTCGTCCACAGTCCCTGAGGCCACCCCTCCAATCCACGGCTATCTCGGACACAACATCCAGAGACAAAAGCCTGAAGGAACGCCTCCCACTCGCCCTTGTTTCAGAGGCCCAGGAGCTCCCTCTCGGGCTCTACATCTGGCCTGCCATACCCTAGGCGCCACTCATAAGCTGAGTTTGTGTTTTCAGACTTCTGTGCCCTCAGCCTGGACCCACACAACCTCCAGGCTAGGGCCTCTGGAGCCACAGCGAAAGATTGTGCCTGCCCTCTCCAAGGAAATTGTGCCCAATCCATTGACCACAACCCTACAGGTTAGGGAAAAGCTCCAAGGCCCCTGAGGCCATCAATAGTGTAGGCCACCCTGGACTAAGAGGGGCTCTCTGACACCAGCGGAGCAACTATCTCCACTTAGACTCTCAGACAGTGTCCCCAGAGACAGAAGGTTGAAATGGACAGGCCCCCAGGCCCTAATCTGAACCTTAGCTTTGGTTTCCATGTGTCCGTCCTCAGAGGTCTGTTTTCGTAGACCAGCACACGGGGCTTTTCTGAGGCTCCAAACCAAACCTCTCTCGTCTCCACATGGGGAGCTTACTTACTGGGGATGTATCAAACCCTTCAGGTAGGAGAGTTCCGCAGGGCCACTGAACAACCAGCACATTCCAAGGTTTCCATGGACCCAAACGCACATTATGACGCATCCTCAGGAGAGGCCATTTCAACTCAGCCCCCTGGTTAGCGTGCCCCAGAGGCAGCAGATCAAACATATCTTGTGGCTAATGGCCAATGGGAATGCGAGGCATGCTGTACAGGGATCCATCCTTCGAACCGTGCTCTCCAGTCCTTCCGTATGGTATGTCCTGGAGCCATGCAACAGGACTCGAATGTCCCACAGAAGGAAACCTGGTGGTTTGGGGCAACCTCCAAACTCAGCGTGGGAAAACTTCCTTGGCCTCATGAGGCCCCCGCTTCATGAAGGTGCCATCATGGACACATACTCCAGCCTCAGCCAACGTCTGATCCTCAGCCTGACTTCAGATGCAGGAGATTTTGATTCAGCCTCTGCCTAGTGGGCCTGCTCTGCCCTTGGCTCCAATCCTCACTTTAGCTTGTGTTCCTAGACTTCCGTCCTCACACTCCTGGCCCACAAACCCTCCCTACTGGGAATTCAGGGGCCACAATGAAGCACTCCGCCTGCCTCCCAGGAGAAAAACTTTGTCTATGGTGCTGCCCAGAAACCCCAAATGAGGATCAAACTGCTTGGCCCTCGGCAACACCCCAATTGCATAGGCTACCTTAAACACTGATGCTCTGTCGCAAATAGCCTGAGCCCAGACCTTCCAACAGACACCGACACAGCTGGCTGCACACCCAGCACATTGGACCCGCCACTGCCTTAGGCCACCATCCATTCCCAACCTGGGTTTTCAGTCATCAGAACCTAGACCTTATCTCCAATCCCTGCACAGGGGGGAACCTGATGCACAAGTCAGAACCCCTCCTTCCCCATGGCAAGAAACCTTGCTGCTGGCAGTGAGTCAAACCTTCAGTGTAGGAGAAAACGGCATGGCCCATGAGGCCACGCCCATGTGTGAGGGCCGCCTTGGGCACAAACACACATTGTGACCCTCAGCGTGAGTACCTTATTCAAGTAACGCCTCTCAGTGATTGGACCAAGAGCCCGCATATGTGGTTTGCCATGCCCATAGGCACGCAGGACTAACTAGATGGTGTGTATTCCAGTTGAGGGAACCCACTGCTGTGCTCTAGAGTCCCTCTCCTGGGGGGTCCCCTGTGGCAGAAAACAGTACTCTTCCCTTCCCACAGAATGAACCCAAACACTTGGGAGCTTGGACAATCCCCCGAGAGGAAGGCTCTTCCTCGGCCCCTGAAGCAACCCCTACCCTGAACGGCCACTGTGAACGCAACACCCAGAGACAAAAGCCTGAGCGACTGCCTCCCACTTGCCCTCCTTTGATATCCAGAGGATCTCCCCTCTCGGACTGGAGATCAGGCCTGCCATTACCTTGGCCCCTACCTGAGCCAAGTTTGCTTTTTCAGACATCTGTCCCCACAGCCCTGGCAAACACAGCCTCTAGGCTGGGTCCTCTGGAGCCATACCACAGGACCATGCCTGCTCTCTCCTGGGAAACTGTGTCCATTCCTTTGGCCACACACCTCCAGAATATGAGAAACCTCAAGGCCCCCGAGGACATACCATTACCGGGAGCCTCCCTGCACACACAGGGGCCTTCGGACACAAGCGGAGCTGCTACCTCCATGAAGGCATGCACACAGATGTCAACAGAGATAGAAGGTTGAGCCGGACAGGCCTTAGGCCCTAATCTCAACTCTTGCTTTGTTTTCCAGGTGTCACTCCTCAGAGGCTTTGGTTCGAAGAACAGGATATGGGGCTTTCCTGAGGCACTGAACAGAACTTCTCTCGTCTCTACATGGGAAGCTTCCTTGTTGGAGCCGTGTTAAACACCTCAGGTTGGAGAATCCTGCAGAGTCCCTGAGCCACCTCCACATTCCAAGGTCTCCCAGGCCACCAAGCCACAGTAGGACTCATCTTCAGGAGAGTCCATTTCAACTCTCCCCTCTGGGTAGCTCACCCAGGAGCCCGCAGATTGAGCCTGCCTTGTCCTGACTAAAGAGTGGGAATATGAGGTGGCGTTCCCAGGCATCCATGCTTAGACACCTGCTCTCGAGTCTTTCCGTATGGGGCCTCCTGGAACCATCCAATAGCACTCGACTTTCGTGCAGAAGGAAACCTTGAGGTTTGGAGTAGTTCACAAATCCCATTGTAGGCAAACCTTCCTGGCCTCATGAGGCCCCCACACCATTCAGGAAGAGGCCATGCTGGACAAAAACTCTAGCCTGAGGCACGTCTCAGAGTTGAAATGACCTCAGTGCAGGAGATCTTGATTCAGCCTCTCAGAGTGGGCCTGCCGTGCCATCGGTCCCAAACCTCACGCTAGCTTGTGTTTTCAGACTTCCTTCCTCACACTCCTGGCAAACAAGCCCTCCGGACTAGGAACTCCAGAACCACAACCCAGCCCAGGGTCTGCCCAAGGGAAGAAAAACGTTTCCCTGTGGGGCTCTCTCCAGAAAACCCAGATGAGGATCAACCTGCTCGGGCCTCGACGGTACCCGAACTGGATAGGCTGCTCTGGGCACTCATGCTCTGTCTGACACAGCCTGAAGCCAGACGTCCAGACAGACAAGGACACAGCTGGCCGCACACCCAGCACTTCGGACACGCCATGGTCTTATGCCGTCACCTCTTCCTAACCTTGGTTTTCAGATATCTGAACCTAGACATTATATCAATTCTCCACACAGCTGGGTATCGCAAGCACAACACAGAACTCCTCCTTCCCCGCGGCTGTAAAGCTTGCTCTTGGCATGGAGTCACACCTTCAGGGTGGGAGAAACCTTCCTGGTCCCTGATGCCACGCCCAAACTTGAGTGCTGCTTGGGCACAAATTCACACTCTGACCCTCAGCATGAGCCCCATGTCAAAGAAAGGCCTGTCAGGGCCTGGGCCAAGAGCCCGCATATGGGACTTGCCAAGCCCCTATGCACCCAATCCTCACCAGTGTTTGAGTTTTCCAGTCGCCCCGCCCGTACCTGGGGCTCTGCTCTGGAATCCCTTTCTTGGAGAGACACGTGAGCCAGACAACACTTTTCCACCCTTCCCACAAAATGACCCCAAACTCTTAGGAGCTGGGACAAATCCTCAGAGAGGGATACTCGTCCACAGTCCCTGAGGCCACCCCTCCAATCCACGGCTATCTCGGACACAACATCCAGAGACAAAAGCCTGAAGGAACGCCTCCCACTCGCCATTGTTTCTGAGGCCCAGGAGCTACCTCTCGGGCTGTACATCCGGCCTGCCATACCCTAGGCGCCACTCATAAGCTGAGTTTGTGTTTTCAGACTTCTGTGCCCTCAGCCTGGACTCACACAACCGCCAGGCTAGGGCCTCTGGAGCCACTGCGAAAGATTGTGCCTGCCCTCTCCAAGGAAATTGTGCCCAATCCATTGACCACAACCCTACAGGTTAGGGAAAAGCTCCAAGGCCCCTGAGGCCATCAATAGTGTAGGCCACCCTGGACTAAGAGGGGCTCTCTGACACCAGCGGAGCAACTATCTCCACTTAGACTCTCAGACAGTGTCCCCAGAGACAGAAGGTTGAAATGGACAGGCCCCCAGGCCCTAATCTGAACCTTAGCTTTGGTTTCCATGTGTCCGTCCTCAGAGGTCTGTTTTCGTAGACCATACACGGGGCTTTTCTGAGGCTCCAAACCAAACCTCTCTCGCCTCCACATGGGGAGCTTACTTACTGGGGATATATCAAACCCTTCAGGTAGGAGAGTTCCGCAGGGCCACTGAACAACCAGCACATTCCAAGGTTTCCATGGACCAAAACGCACATTATGACGCATCCTCAGGAGAGGCCATTTCAACTCAGCCCCCTGGTTAGCGTGCCCCAGAGGCAGCAGATCAAACATATCTTGTGGCTAATGGCCAATGGGAATGCGAGGCATGCTGTACAGGGATCCATCCTTCGAACCGTGCACTCCAGTCCTTCCGTATGGTATGTCCTGGAGCCATGCAACAGGACTCGAATGTCCCACAGAAGGAAACCTGGTGGTTTGGGGCAACCTCCAAACTCAGCGTGGGAAAACTTCCTTGGCCTCATGAGGCCCCCGCTTCATGAAGGTGCCATCATGGACACATACTCCAGCCTCAGCCAACGTCTGATCCTCAGCCTGACTTCAGATGCAGGAGATTTTGATTCAGCCTCTGCCTAGTGGGCCTGCTCTGCCCTTGGCTCCAATCCTCACTTTAGCTTGTGTTCCTAGACTTCCGTCCTCACACTCCTGGCCCACAAACCCTCCCTACTGGGAATTCTGGGGCCACAATGAAGCACTCCGCCTGCCTCCCAGGAGAAAAACTTTGTCTATGGTGCTGCCCAGAAACCCCAAATGAGGATCAAACTGCTTGGCCCTCGGCAACACCCCAATTGCATAGGCTACCTTAAACACTGATGCTCTGTCGCAAATAGCCTGAGCCCAGACCTTCCAACAGACACCGACACAGCTGGCTGCACACCCAGCACATTGGACCCGCCACTGCCTTAGGCCACCATCCATTCCCAACCTGGGTTTTCAGTCATCAGAACCTAGACCTTATCTCCAATCCCTGCACAGGGGGGAACCTGATGCACAAGTCAGAACCCCTCCTTCCCCATGGCAAGAAACCTTGCTGCTGGCAGTGAGTCAAACCTTCAGTGTAGGAGAAAACGGCATGGCCCATGAGGCCACGCCCATGTGTGAGGGCCGCCTTGGGCACAAACACACATTGTGACCCTCAGCGTGAGTACCTTATTCAAGTAACGCCTCTCAGTGATTGGACCAAGAGCCTGCATATGTGGCTTGCCATGCCCATAGGCACGCAGGACTAACTAGATGGTGTGTATTCCAGTTGAGGGAACCCACTGCTGTGCTCTAGAGTCCCTCTCCTGGGGGGTCCCCTGTGGCAGAAAACAGTACTCTTCCCTTCCCACAGAATGAACCCAAACACTTGGGACCTTGGACAATCCCCCGAGAGGAAGGCTCTTCCTCGGCCCCTGAAGCAACCCCTACCCTGAACGGCCACTGTGAACGCAACACCCAGAGACAAAAGCCTGAGCGACTGCCTCCCACTTGCCCTCCTTTGATATCCAGAGGATCTCTCCTCTCGGACTGGAGATCAGGCCTGCCAATACCGTGGCCGCTACCTGAGCCAAGTTTGCTTTTTCAGACATCTGTCCCCACAGCCCTGGCAAACACAGCCTCTAGGCTGGGTCCTCTGGAGCCATACCACAGGACCATGCCTGCTCTCTCCTGGGAAACTCTGTCCATTCCTTTGGCCACACACCTCCAGAATATGAGAAACCTCAAGGCCCCTGAGGACATACCATTACCGGGAACCTCCCTGCACACACAGGGGCCTTCGGACACAAGCTGAGCTGCTACCTCCATGAAGGCATGCACACAGATGTCAACAGAGATAGAAGGTTGAGCCCGACAGGCCCTTAGGCCCTAATCTCAACTCTTGCTTTGTTTTCCAGGTGTCACTTCTCAGAGGCTTTGGTTCGAAGAACAGGATATGGGGCTTTCCTGAGGCACTGAACAGAACTTCTCTCGTCTCCACATGGGAAGCTTCCTTGTTGGAGCCGTGTCAAACACCTCAGGTTGGAGAATCCTGCAGTGTCCCTGAGCCACCTCCACATTCCAAGGTCTCCCAGGCCACCAAGCCACAGTTGGACTCATCTTCAGGAGAGTCCATTTCAACTCTCCCCTCTGGGTAGCTCACCCAGGAGCCCGCAGATTGAGCCTGCCTTGTCCTGACTAAAGAGTGGGAATATGAGGTGGCGTTCCCAGGCATCCATGCTTAGACACCTGCTCTCGAGTCTTTCCGTATGGGGCCTCCTGGAACCATCCAATAGCACTCGACTTTCGTGCAGAAGGAAACCTTGAGGTTTGGAGTAGTTCACAAATCCCATCGTAGGCAAACCTTCCTGGCCTCATGAGGCCCCCACACCATTCAGGAAGAGGCCATGCTGGACAAAAACTCTAGCCTGAGGCACGTCTCAGAGTTGAAATGACCTCAGTGCAGGAGATCTCGATTCAGCCTCTCAGAGTGGGCCTGCCGTGCCATCGGTCCCAAACCTCACGCTAGCTTGTGTTTTCAGACTTCCTTCCTCACACTCCTGGCAAACAAGCCCTCCGGACTAGGAAATCCAGAACCACAACCCAGCCCAGGGTCTGCCCAAGGGAAGAAAAACGTTTCCCTGTGGGGCTCTCTCCAGAAAACCCAGATGAGGATCAACCTGCTCGGGCCTCGACGGTACCCGAACTGGATAGTCTGCTCTAGGCACTCATGCTCTGTCTGACACAGCCTGAAGCCAGACGTCCAGACAGACAAGGAGACAGCTGGCCTCACACCCAGCACTTCGGACACGCCATGGTCTTATGCCGTCACCTCTTCCTAACCTTGGTTTTCAGATATCTGAACCTAGACATTATATCAATTCTCCACACAGCTGGGTATCGCAAGCACAACACAGAACTCCTCCTTCCCCGTGGCTGTAAAGCTTGCTCTTGGCATGGAGTCACACCTTCAGGGTGGGAGAAACCTTCCTGGTCCCTGATGCCACGCCCAAACTTGAGTGCTGCTTGGGCACAAATTCACACTCTGACCCTCAGCATGAGCCCCATGTCAAAGAAAGGCCTGTCAGGGCCTGGGCCAAGAGCCCGCATATGGGGCTTGCCAAGCCCCTATGCACCCAATCCTCACCAGTGTTTGAGTTTTCCAGTCGCCCCGCCCGTACCTGGGGCTCTGCTCTGGAATCCCTTTTTTGGAGAGACACGTGAGCCAGACAACACTTTTCCACCCTTCCCACAAAATGACCCCAAACTCTTGGGAGCTGGGACAAATCCCCAGAGAGGGATACTCGTCCACAGTCCCTGAGGCCACCCCTCCAATCCACGGCTATCTCGGACACAACATCCAGAGACAAAAGCCTGAAAGAACGCCTCCCACTCGCCCTTGTTTCAGAGGCCCAGGAGCTCCCTCTCGGGCTGTACATCCGGCCTGCCATACCCTAGGCGCCACTCATAAGCTGAGTTTGTGTTTTCAGACTTCTGTGCCCTCAGCCTGGACCCACACAACCGCCAGGCTAGGGCCTCTGGAGCCACAGCGAAAGATTGTGCCTGCCCTCTCCAAGGAAATTGTGCCCAATCCATTGACCACAATTCTACAGGTTAGGGAAAAGCTCCAAGGCCCCTGAGGCCATCAATAGTGTAGGCCACCCTGGACTAAGAGGGGCTCTCTGACACCAGCGGAGCAACTATCTCCACTTAGACTCTCAGAGAGTGTCCCCAGAGACAGAAGTTTGAAATGGACAGGCCCCCAGGCCCTAATCTGAACCTTAGCTTTGGTTTCCATGTGTCCGTCCTCAGAGGTCTGTTTTCGTAGACCAGCACACGGGGCTTTTCTGAGGCTCCAAACCAAACCTCTCTCGTCTCCACATGGGGAGCTTACTTACTGGGGATGTATCAAACCCTTCAGGTAGGAGAGTTCCGCAGGGCCACTGAACAACCAGCACATTCCAAGGTTTCCATGGACCCAAACGCACATTATGACGCATCCTCAGGAGAGGCCATTTCAACTCAGCCCCCTGGTTAGCGTGCCCCAGAGGCAGCAGATCAAACATATCTTGTGGCTAATGGCCAATGGGAATGCGAGGCATGCTGTACAGGGATCCATCCTTCGAACCGTGCTCTCCAGTCCTTCCGTATGGTATGTCCTGGAGCCATGCAACAGGACTCGAATGTCCCACAGAAGGAAACCTGGTGGTTTGGGGCAACCTCCAAACTCAGCGTGGGAAAACTTCCTTGGCCTCATGAGGCCCCCGCTTCATGAAGGTGCCAACATGGACACATACTCCAGCCTCAGCCAACGTCTGATCCTCAGCCTGACTTCAGATGCAGGAGATTTTGATTCAGCCTCTGCCTAGTGGGCCTGCTCTGCCCTTGGCTCCAATCCTCACTTTAGCTTGTGTTCCTAGACTTCCGTCCTCACACTCCTGGCCCGCAAACCCTCCCTACTGGGAATTCTGGGGCCACAATGAAGCACTCCGCCTGCCTCCCAGGAGAAAAACTTTGTCTATGGTGCTGCCCAGAAACCCCAAATGAGGATCAAACTGCTTGGCCCTCGGCAACACCCCAATTGCATAGGCTACCTTAAACACTGATGCTCTGTCGCAAATAGCCTGAGCCCAGACCTTCCAACAGACACCGACACAGCTGGCTGCACACCCAGCACATTGGACCCGCCACTGCCTTAGGCCACCATCCATTCCCAACCGGGGTTTTCAGTCATCAGAACCTAGACCTTATCTCCAATCCCTGCACAGGGGGGAACCTGATGCACAAGTCAGAACCCCTCCTTCCCCATGGCAAGAAACCTTGCTGCTGGCAGTGAGTCAAACCTTCAGTGTAGGAGAAAACGGCATGGCCCATGAGGCCACGCCCATGTGTGAGGGCCGCCTTGGGCACAAACACACATTGTGACCCTCAGCGTGAGTACCTTATTCAAGTAACGCCTCTCAGTGATTGGACCAAGAGCCCGCATATGTGGCTTGCCATGCCCATAGGCACGCAGGACTAACTAGATGGTGTGTATTCCAGTTGAGGGAACCCACTGCTGTGCTCTAGAGTCCCTCTCCTGGGGGGTCCCCTGTGGCAGAAAACAGTACTCTTCCCTTCCCACACAATGAACCCAAACACTTGGGAGCTTGGACAATCCCCCGAGAGGAAGGCTCTTACTCGGCCCCTGAAGCAACCCCTACCCTGAACGGCCACTGTGAACGCAACACCCAGAGACAAAAGCCTGAGCGACTGCCTCCCACTTGCCCTCCTTTGATATCCAGAGGATCTCCCCTCTCGGACTGGAGATCAGGCCTGCCATTACTTTGGCCCCTACCTGAGCCAAGTTTGCTTTTTCAGACATCTGTCCCCACAGCCCTGGCAAACACAGCCTCTAGGCTGGGTCCTCTGGAGCCATACCACAGGACCATGCCTGCTCTCTCCTGGGAAACTCTGTCCATTCCTTTGGCCACACACCTCCAGAATATGAGAAACCTCAAGGCCCCCGAGGACATACCATTACCGGGAGCCTCCCTGCACACACAGGGGCCTTCGGACACAAGCTGAGCTGCTACCTCGATGAAGGCTTGCACACAGCTGTCAACAGAGATAGAAGGTTGAGCCCGACAGGCCCTTAGGCCCTAATCTCAACTCTTGCTTTGTTTTCCAGGTGTCACTCCTCAGAGGCTTTGGTTCGAAGAACAGGATATGGGGCTTTCCTGAGGCACTGAACAGAACTTCTCTCGTCTCCACATGGGAAGCTTCCTTGTTGGAGCCGTGTCAAACACCTCAGGTTGGAGAATCCTGCAGAGTCCCTGAGCCACCTCCACATTCCAAGGTCTCCCAGGCCAACAAGCCACAGTAGGACTCATCTTCAGGAGAGTCCATTTCAACTCTCCCCTCTGTGTAGCTCACCCAGGAGCCCGCAGATTGAGCCTGCCTTGTCCTGACTAAAGAGTGGGAATATGAGGTGGCGTTCCCAGGCATCCATGCCTAGACACCTGCTCTCGAGTCTTTCCGTATGGGGCCTCCTGGAACCATCCAATAGCACTCGACTTTCGTGCAGAAGGAAACCTTGAGGTTTGGAGTAATTCACAAATCCCATCGCAGGCAAACCTTCCTGGCCTCATGAGGCCCCCACACCATTCAGGCAGAGGCCATGCTGGACAAAAACTCTAGCCTGAGGCACGTCTCAGAGTTGAAATGACCTCAGTGCAGGAGATCTCGATTCAGCCTCTCAGAGTGGGCCTGCCGTGCCATCGGTCCCAAACCTCACGCTAGCTTGTGTTTTCAGACTTCCTTCCTCACACTCCTGGCAAACAAGCCCTCCGGACTAGGAACTCCAGAACCACAACCCAGCCCAGGGTCTGCCCAAGGGAAGAAAAACGTTTCCCTGTGGGGCTCTCTCCAGAAAACCCAGATGAGGATCAACCTGCTTGGGCCTCGACGGTACCCGAACTGGATAGGCTGCTCTGGGCACTCATGCTCTGTCTGACACAGCCTGAAGCCAGACGTCCAGACAGACAAGGAGACAGCTGGCCGCACACCCAGCACTTCGGACACGCCATGGTCTTATGCCGTCACCTCTTCCTAACCTTGCTTTTCAGATATCTGAACCTAGACATTATATCAATTCTCCACACAGCTGGGTATCGCAAGCACAACACAGAACTCCTCCTTCCCCGAGGCTGTAAAGCTTGCTCTTGGCATGGAGTCACACCTTCAGGGTGGGAGAAACCTTCCTGGTCCCTGATGCCACGCCCAAACTTGAGTGCTGCTTGGGCACAAATTCACACTCTGACCCTCAGCATGAGCCCCATGTCAAAGAAAGGCCTGTCAGGGCCTGGGCCAAGAGCCCGCATATGGGGCTTGCCAAGCCCCTATGCACCCAATCCTCACCAGTGTTTGAGTTTTCCAGTCGCCCCGCCCGTACCTGGGGCTCTGCTCTGGAATCCCTTTCTTGGAGAGACACGTGAGCCAGACAACACTTTTCCACCCTTCCCACAAAATGACCCCAAACTCTTGGGAGCTGGGACAAATCCCCAGAAAGGGATACTCGTCCACAGTCCCTGAGGCCACCCCTCCAATCCACGGCTATCTCGGACACAACATCCAGAGACAAAAGCCTGAAGGAACGCCTCCCACTCGCCCTTGTTTCAGAGGCCCAGGAGCTCCCTCTCGGGCTGTACATCCGGCCTGCCATACCCTAGGCGCCACTCATAAGCTGAGTTTGTGTTTTCAGACTTCTGTGCCCTCAGCCTGGACCCACACAACCGCCAGGCTAGGGCCTCTGGAGACACAGCGAAAGATTGTGCCTGCCCTCTCCAAGGAAATTGTGCCCAATCCATTGACCACAACCCTACAGGTTAGGGAAAAGCTCCAAGGCCCCTGAGGCCATCAATAGTGTAGGCCACCCTGGACTAAGAGGGGCTCTCTGACACCAGCGGAGCAACTATCTCCACTTAGACTCTCAGACAGTGTCCCCAGAGACAGAAGGTTGAAATGGACAGGCCCCCAGGCCCTAATCTGAACCTTAGCTTTGGTTTCCATGTGTCCGTCCTCAGAGGTCTGTTTTCGTAGACCAGCACACGGGGCTTTTCTTAGGCACCAAACCAAACCTCTCTCGCCTCCACATGGGGAGCTTACTTACTGGGGATGTATCAAACCCTTCAGGTAGGAGAGTTCCGCAGGGCCACTGAACAACCAGCACATTCCAAGGTTTCCATGGACCCAAACGCACATTATGACGCATCCTCAGGAGAGGCCATTTCAACTCAGGCCCCTGGTTAGCGTGCCCCAGAGGCAGCAGATCAAACATATCTTGTGGCTAATGGCCAATGGGAATGCGAGGCATGCTGTACAGGGATCCATCCTTCGAACCGTGCTCTCCAGTCCTTCCGTATGGTATGTCCTGGAGCCATGCAACAGGACTCGAATGTCCCACAGAAGGAAACCTGGTGGTTTGGGGAAACCTCCAAACTCAGCGTGGGAAAACTTCCTTGGCCTCATGAGGCCCCCGCTTCATGAAGGTGCCAACATGGACACATACTCCAGCCTCAGCCAACGTCTGATCCTCAGCCTGACTTCAGATGCAGGAGATTTTGATTCAGCCTCTGCCTAGTGGGCCTGCTCTGCCCTTGGCTCCAATCCTCACTTTAGCTTGTGTTCCTAGACTTCCGTCCTCACACTCCTGGCCCACAAACCCTCCCTTCTGGGAATTCTGGGGCCACAATGAAGCACTCCGCCTGCCTCCCAGGAGAAAAACTTTGTCTATGGTGCTGCCCAGAAACCCCAAATGAGGATCAAACTGCTTGGCCCTCGGCAACACCCCAATTGCATAGGCTACCTTAAACACTGATGCTCTGTCGCAATTAGCCTGAGCCCAGACCTTCCAACAGACACCGACACAGCTGGCTGCACACCCAGCACATTGGACCCGCCACTGCCTTAGGCCACCATCCATTCCCAACCTGGGTTTTCAGTCATCAGAACCTAGACCTTATCTCCAATCCCTGCACAGGGGGGAACCTGATGCACAAGTCAGAACCCCTCCTTCCCCATGGCAAGAAACCTTGCTGCTGGCAGTGAGTCAAACCTTCAGTGTAGGAGAAAACGGCATGGCCCATGAGGCCACGCCCATGTGTGAGGGCCGCCTTGGGCACAAACACACATTGTGACCCTCAGCGTGAGTACCTTATTCAAGTAACGCCTCTCAGTGATTGGACCAAGAGCCCGCATATGTGGCTTGCCATGCCCATAGGCACGCAGGACTAACTAGATGGTGTGTATTCCAGTTGAGGGAACCCACTGCTGTGCTCTAGAGTCCCTCTCCTGGGGGGTCCCCTGTGGCAGAAAACAGTACTCTTCCCTTCCCACACAATGAACCCAAACACTTGGGAGCTTGGACAATCCCCCGAGAGGAAGGCTCTTCCTCGGCCCCTGAAGCAACCCCTACCCTGAACGGCCACTGTGAATGCAACACCCAGAGACAAAAGCCTGAGCGACTGCCTCCCACTTGCCCTCCTTTGATATCCAGAGGATCTCCCCTCTCGGACTGGAGATCAGGCCTGCCATTACCTTGGCCCCTACCTGAGCCAAGTTTGCTTTTTCAGACATCTGTCCCCACAGCCCTGGCAAACACAGCCTCTAGGCTGGGTCCTCTGGAGCCATACCACAGGACCATGCCTGCTCTCTCCTGGGAAACTCTGTCCATTCCTTTGGCCACACACCTCCAGAATATGAGAAATCTCAAGGCCCCCGAGGACATACCATTACCGGGAGCCTCCCTGCACACACAGGGGCCTTCGGACACAAGCTGAGCTGCTACCTCGATGAAGGCTTGCACACAGCTGTCAACAGAGATAGAAGGTTGAGCCCGACAGGCCCTTAGGCCCTAATCTCAACTCTTGCTTTGTTTTCCAGGTGTCACTCCTCAGAGGCTTTGGTTCGAAGAACAGGATATGGGGCTTTCCTGAGGCACTGAACAGAACTTCTCTCGTCTCCACATGGGAAGCTTCCTTGTTGGAGCCGTGTCAAACAGCTCAGGTTGGAGAATCCTGCAGAGTCCCTGAGCCACCTCCACATTCCAAGGTCTCCCAGGCCACCAAGCCACAGTAGGACTCATCTTCAGGAGAGTCCATTTCAACTCTCCCCTCTGGGTAGCTCACCCAGGAGCCCGCAGATTGAGCCTGCCTTGTCCTGACTAAAGAGTGGGAATATGAGGTGGCGTTCCCAGGCATCCATGCCTAGACACCTGCTCTCGAGTCTTTCCGTATGGGGCTCCTGGAACCATCCAATAGCACTCGACTTTCGTGCAGAAGGAAACCTTGAGGTTTGGAGTAGTTCACAAATCCCATGGCAGGCAAACCTTCCTGGCCTCATGAGGCCCCCACACCATTCAGGCAGAGGCCATGCTGGACAAAACCTCTAGCCTGAGGCACGACTCAGAGTTGAAATGACCTCAGTGCAGGAGATCTCGATTCAGCCTCTCAGAGTGGGCCTGCCGTGCCATCGGTCCCAAACCTCACGCTAGCTTGTGTTTTCAGACTTCCTTCCTCACACTCCTGGCAAACAAGCCCTCCAGACTAGGAACTCCAGAACCACATCCCAGACCAGGGTCTGCCCAAGGGAAGAAAAACGTTTCCCTGTGGGGCTCTCTCCAGAAAACCCAGATGAGGATCAACCTGCTCGGGCCTCGACGGTACCCGAACTGGATAGGCTGCTCTGGGCACTCATGCTCTGTCTGACACAGCCTGAAGCCAGACGTCCAGACAGACAAGGAGACAGCTGGCCGCACACCCAGCACTTCGGACACGCCATGGTCTTATGCCGTCACCTCTTCCTAACCTTGCTTTTCAGATATCTGAACCTAGACATTATATCAATTCTCCACACAGCTGGGTATCGCAAGCACAACACAGAACTCCTCCTTCCCCGAGGCTGTAAAGCTTGCTCTTGGCATGGAGTCACACCTTCAGGGTGGGAGAAACCTTCCTGGTCCCTGATGCCACGCCCAAACTTGAGTGCTGCTTGGGCACAAATTCACACTCTGACCCTCAGCATGAGCCCCATGTCAAAGAAAGGCCTGTCAGGGCCTGGGCCAAGAGCCCGCATATGGGGCTTGCCAAGCCCCTATGCACCCAATCCTCACCAGTGTTTGAGTTTTCCAGTCGCCCCGCCCGTACCTGGGGCTCTGCTCTGGAATCCCTTTCTTGGAGAGACACGTGAGCCAGACAACACTTTTCCACCCTTCCCACAAAATGACCCCAAACTCTTGGGAGCTGGGACAAATCCCCAGAGAGGGATACTCGTCCACAGTCCCTGAGGCCACCCCTCCAATCCACGGCTATCTCGGACACAACATCCAGAGACAAAAGCCTGAAGGAACGCCTCCCACTCGCCCTTGTTTCAGAGGCCCAGGAGCTCCCTCTCGGGCTGTACATCCGGCCTGCCATACCCTAGGCGCCACTCATAAGCTGAGTTTGTGTTTTCAGACTTCTGTGCCCTCAGCCTGGACCCACAAAACCGCCAGGCTAGGGCCTCTGGAGCCACAGCGAAAGATTGTGCCTGCCCTCTCCAAGGAAATTGTGCCCAATCCATTGACCACAACCCTACAGGTTAGGGAAAAGCTCCAAGGCCCCTGAGGCCATCAATAGTGTAGGCCACCCTGGACTAAGAGGGGCTCTCTGACACCAGCGGAGCAACTATCTCCACTTAGACTCTCAGACAGTGTCCCCAGAGACAGAAGGTTGAAATGGACAGGCCCCCAGGCCCTAATCTGAACCTTAGCTTTGGTTTCCATGTGTCCGTCCTCAGAGGTCTGTTTTCGTAGACCAGCACAAGGGGCTTTTCTGAGGCTCCAAACGAAACCTCTCTCGTCTCCACATGGGGAGCTTACTTACTGGGGATGTATCAAACCCTTCAGGTAGGAGAGTTCCGCAGGGCCACTGAACAACCAGCACATTCCAAGGTTTCCATGGACCCAAACGCACATTATGACGCATCCTCAGGAGAGGCCATTTCAACACAGCCCCCTGGTTAGCGTGCCCCAGAGGCAGCAGATCAAACATATCTTGTGGCTAATGGCCAATGGGAATGCGAGGCATGCTGTACAGGGATCCATCCTTCGAACCGTGCTCTCCAGTCCTTCCGTATGGTATGTCCTGGAGCCATGCAACAGGACTCGAATGTCCCACAGAAGGAAACCTGGTGGTTTGGGGCAACCTCCAAACTCAGCGTGGGAAAACTTCCTTGGCCTCATGAGGCCCCCGCTTCATGAAGGTGCCAACATGGACACATACTCCAGCCTCAGCCAACGTCTGATCCTCAGCCTGACTTCAGATGCAGGAGATTTTGATTCAGCCTCTGCCTAGTGGGCCTGCTCTGCCCTTGGCTCCAATCCTCACTTTAGCTTGTGTTCCTAGACTTCCGTCCTCACACTCCTGGCCCGCAAACCCTCCCTACTGGGAATTCTGGGGCCACAATGAAGCACTCCGCCTGCCTCCCAGGAGAAAAACTTTGTCTATGGTGCTGCCCAGAAACCCCAAATGAGGATCAAACTGCTTGGCCCTCGGCAACACCCCAATTGCATAGGCTACCTTAAACACTGATGCTCTGTCGCAAATAGCCTGAGCCCAGACCTTCCAACAGACACCGACACAGCTGGCTGCACACCCAGCACATTGGACCCGCCACTGCCTTAGGCCACCATCCATTCCCAACCTGGGTTTTCAGTCATCAGAACCTAGACCTTATCTCCAATCCCTGCACAGGGGGGAACCTGATGCACAAGTCAGAACCCCTCCTTCCCCATGGCAAGAAACCTTGCTGCTGGCAGTGAGTCAAACCTTCAGTGTAGGAGAAAACGGCATGGCCCATGAGGCCACGCCCATGTGTGAGGGCCGCCTTGGGCACAAACACACATTGTGACCCTCAGCGTGAGTACCTTATTCAAGTAACGCCTCTCAGTGATTGGACCAAGAGCCTGCATATGTGGCTTGCCATGCCCATAGGCACGCAGGACTAACTAGATGGTGTGTATTCCAGTTGAGGGAACCCACTGCTGTGCTCTAGAGTCCCTCTCCTGGGGGGTCCCCTGTGGCAGAAAACAGTACTCTTCCCTTCCCACAGAATGAACCCAAACACTTGGGAGCTTGGACAATCCCCCGAGAGGAAGGCTCTTCCTCGGCCCCTGAAGCAACCCCTACCCTGAACGGCCACTGTGAACGCAACACCCAGAGACAAAAGCCTGAGCGACTGCCTCCCACTTGCCCTCCTTTGATATCCAGAGGATCTCCCCTCTCGGACTGGAGATCA
Organism: Mustela nivalis; assembly: GCF_964662115.1. Lineage (NCBI taxonomy): Eukaryota > Metazoa > Chordata > Mammalia > Carnivora > Mustelidae > Mustela > Mustela nivalis. The sequence continues at coordinate 71,947 of NW_028135296.1, read as the reverse complement.
GGCCTGCCATTACCTTGGCCCCTACCTGAGCCAAGTTTGCTTTTTCAGACATCTGTCCCCACAGCCCTGGCAAACACAGCCTCTAGGCTGGGTCCTCTGGAGCCATACCACAGGACCATGCCTGCTCTCTCCTGGGAAACTCTGTCCATTCCTTTGGCCACACACCTCCAGAATATGAGAAACCTCATGGCCCCCGAGGACATACGATTACCGGGAGCCTCCCTGCACACACAGGGGCCTTCGGACACAAGCTGAGCTGCTACCTCCATGAAGGCTTGCACACAGATGTCATCAGAGATAGAAGGTTGAGCCCGACAGGCCCTTAGGCCCTAATCTCAACTCTTGCTTTGTTTTCCAGGTGTCACTCCTCAGAGGCTTTGGTTCGAAGAACAGGATATGGGGCTTTCCTGAGGCACTGAACAGAACTTCTCTCGTCTCCACATGGGAAGCTTCCTTGTTGGAGCCGTGTCAAACACCTCAGGTTGGAGAATCCTGCAGAGTCCCTGAGCCACCTCCACATTCCAAGGTCTCCCAGGCCACCAAGCCACAGTAGGACTCATCTTCAGGAGAGTCCATTTCAACTCTCCCCTCTGGGTAGCTCACCCAGGAGCCCGCAGATTGAGCCTGCCTTGTCCTGACTAAAGAGTGGGAATATGAGGTGGCGTTCCCAGGCATCCATGCTTAGACACCTGCTCTCGAGTCTTTCCGTATGGGGCCTCCTGGAACCATCCAATAGCACTCGACTTTCGTGCAGAAGGAAACCTTGAGGTTTGGAGTAGTTCACAAATCCCATCGTAGGCAAACCTTCCTGGCCTAATGAGGTTCCCACACCATTCAGGAAGAGGCCATGCTGGACAAAAACTCTAGCCTGAGGCACGTCTCAGAGTTGAAATGACCTCAGTGCAGGAGATCTCGATTCAGCCTCTCAGAGTGGGCCTGCCGTGCCATCGGTCCCAAACCTCACGCTAGCTTGTGTTTTCAGACTTCCTTCCTCACACTCCTGGCAAACAAGCCCTCCGGACTAGGAACTCCAGAACCACAACCCAGCCCAGGGTCTGCCCAAGGGAAGAAAAACGTTTCCCTGTGGGGCTCTCTCCAGAAAACCCAGATGAGGATCAACCTGCTCGGGCCTCGACGGTACCCGAACTGGATAGGCTGCTCTGGGCACTCATGCTCTGTCTGACACAGCCTGAAGGCAGACGTCCAGACAGACAAGGAGACAGCTGGCCGCACACCCAGCACTTCTGACACGCCATGGTCTTATGCCGTCACCTCTTCCTAACCTTGCTTTTCAGATATCTGAACCTAGACATTATATCAATTCTCCACACAGCTGGGTATCGCAAGCACAACACAGAACTCCTCCTTCCCCGAGGCTGTAAAGCTTGCTCTTGGCATGGAGTCACACCTTCAGGGTGGGAGAAACCTTCCTGGTCCCTGATGCCACGCCCAAACTTGAGTGCTGCTTGGGCACAAATTCACACTCTGACCCTCAGCATGAGCCCCATGTCAAAGAAAGGCCTGTCAGGGCCTGGGCCAAGAGCCCGCATATGGGGCTTGCCAAGCCCCTATGCACCCAATCCTCACCAGTGTTTGAGTTTTCCAGTCGCCCCGCCCGTACCTGGGGCTCTGCTCTGGAATCCCTTTCTTGGAGAGACACGTGAGCCAGACAACACTTTTCCACCCTTCCCACAAAATGACCCCAAACTCTTGGGAGCTGGGACAAATCCCCAGAGAGGGATACTCGTCCACAGTCCCTGAGGCCACCCCTCCAATCCACGGCTATCTCGGACACAACATCCAGAGACAAAAGCCTGAAGGAACGCCTCCCACTCGCCCTTGTTTCAGAGGCCCAGGAGCTCCCTCTCGGGCTGTACATCCGGCCTGCCATACCCTAGGCGCCACTCATAAGCTGAGTTTGTGTTTTCAGACTTCTGTGCCCTCAGCCTGGACCCACAAAACCGCCAGGCTAGGGCCTCTGGAGCCACAGCGAAAGATTGTGCCTGCCCTCTCCAAGGAAATTGTGCCCAATCCATTGACCACAACCCTACAGGTTAGGGAAAAGCTCCAAGGCCCCTGAGGCCATCAATAGTGTAGGCCACCCTGGACTAAGAGGGGCTCTCTGACACCAGCGGAGCAACTATCTCCACTTAGACTCTCAGACAGTGTCCCCAGAGACAGAAGGTTGAAATGGACAGGCCCCCAGGCCCTAATCTGAACCTTAGCTTTGGTTTCCATGTGTCCGTCCTCAGAGGTCTGTTTTCGTAGACCAGCACACGGGGCTTTTCTGAGGCTCCAAACCAAACCTCTCTCGTCTCCACATGGGGAGCTTACTTACTGGGGATGTATCAAACCCTTCAGGTAGGAGAGTTCCGCAGGGCCACTGAACAACCAGCACATTCCAAGGTTTCCATGGACCCAAACGCACATTATGACGCATCCTCAGGAGAGGCCATTTCAACTCAGCCCCCTGGTTAGCGTGCCCCAGAGGCAGCAGATCAAACATATCTTGTGGCTAATGGCCAATGGGAATGCGAGGCATGCTGTACAGGGATCCATCCTTCGAACCGTGCTCTCCAGTCCTTCCGTATGGTATGTCCTGGAGCCATGCAACAGGACTCGAATGTCCCACAGAAGGAAACCTGGTGGTTTGGGGCAACCTCCAAACTCAGCGTGGGAAAACTTCCTTGGCCTCATGAGGCCCCCGCTTCATGAAGGTGCCAACATGGACACATACTCCAGCCTCAGCCAACGTCTGATCCTCAGCCTGACTTCAGATGCAGGAGATTTTGATTCAGCCTCTGCCTAGTGGGCCTGCTCTGCCCTTGGCTCCAATCCTCACTTTAGCTTGTGTTCCTAGACTTCCGTCCTCACACTCCTGGCCCGCAAACCCTCCCTACTGGGAATTCTGGGGCCACAATGAAGCACTCCGCCTGCCTCCCAGGAGAAAAACTTTGTCTATGGTGCTGCCCAGAAACCCCAAATGAGGATCAAACTGCTTGGCCCTCGGCAACACCCCAATTGCATAGGCTACCTTAAACACTGATGCTCTGTCGCAAATAGCCTGAGCCCAGACCTTCCAACAGACACCGACACAGCTGGCTGCACACCCAGCACATTGGACCCGCCACTGCCTTAGGCCACCATCCATTCCCAACCTGGGTTTTCAGTCATCAGAACCTAGACCTTATCTCCAATCCCTGCACAGGGGGGAACCTGATGCACAAGTCAGAACCCCTCCTTCCCCATGGCAAGAAACCTTGCTGCTGGCAGTGAGTCAAACCTTCAGTGTAGGAGAAAACGGCATGGCCCATGAGGCCACGCCCATGTGTGAGGGCCGCCTTGGGCACAAACACACATTGTGACCCTCAGCGTGAGTACCTTATTCAAGTAACGCCTCTCAGTGATTGGACCAAGAGCCCGCATATGTGGCTTGCCATGCCCATAGGCACGCAGGACTAACTAGATGGTGTGTATTCCAGTTGAGGGAACCCACTGCTGTGCTCTAGAGTCCCTCTCCTGGGGGGTCCCCTGTGGCAGAAAACAGTACTCTTCCCTTCCCACAGAATGAACCCAAACACTTGGGAGCTTGGACAATCCCCCGAGAGGAAGGCTCTTCCTCGGCCCCTGAAGCAACCCCTACCCTGAACGGCCACTGTGAACGCAACACCCAGAGACAAAAGCCTGAGTGACTGCCTCCCACTTGCCCTCCTTTGATATCCAGAGGATCTCCCCTCTCGGACTGGAGATCAGGCCTGCCATTACCTTGGCCCCTACCTGAGCCAAGTTTGCTTTTTCAGACATCTGTCCCCACAGCCCTGGCAAACACAGCCTCTAGGCTGGGTCCTCTGGAGCCATACCACAGGACCATGCCTGCTCTCTCCTGGGAAACTCTGTCCATTCCTTTGGCCACACACTTCCAGAATATGAGAAACCTCAAGGCCCCCGAGGACATACCATTACCGGGAGCCTCCCTGCACACACTGGGGCCTTCGGACACAAGCTGAGCTGCTACCTCCATGAAGGCATGCACACAGATGTCAACAGAGATAGAAGGTTGAGCCGGACAGGCCCTTAGGCCCTAATCTCAACTCTTGCTTTGTTTTCCAGGTGTCACTCCTCAGAGGCTTTGGTTCGAAGAACAGGATATGGGGCTTTCCTGAGGCACTGAACAGAACTTCTCTCGTCTCCACATGGGAAGCTTCCTTGTTGGAGCCGTGTCAAACACCTCAGGTTGGAGAATCCTGCAGAGTCCCTGAGCCACCTCCACATTCCAAGGTCTCCCAGGCCACCAAGCCACAGTAGGACTCATCTTCAGGAGAGTCCATTTCAACTCTCCCCTCTGGGTAGCTCACCCAGGAGCCCGCAGATTGAGCCTGCCTTGTCCTGACTAAAGAGTGGGAATATGAGGTGGCGTTCCCAGGCATCCATGCCTAGACACCTGCTCTCGAGTCTTTCCGTATGGGGCCTCCTGGAACCATCCAATAGCACTCGACTTTCGTGCAGAAGGAAACCTTGAGGTTTGGAGTAATTCACAAATCCCATCGCAGGCAAACCTTCCTGGCCTCATGAGGCCCCCACACCATTCAGGCAGAGGCCATGCTGGACAAAAACTCTAGCCTGAGGCACGTCTCAGAGTTGAAATGACCTCAGTGCAGGAGATCTCGATTCAGCCTCTCAGAGTGGGCCTGCCGTGCCATCGGTCCCAAACCTCACGCTAGCTTGTGTTTTCAGACTTCCTTCCTCACACTCCTGGCAAACAAGCCCTCCGGACTAGGAACTCCAGAACCACAACCCAGCCCAGGGTCTGCCCAAGGGAAGAAAAACGTTTCCCTGTGGGGCTCTCTCCAGAAAACCCAGATGAGGATCAACCTGCTTGGGCCTCGACGGTACCCGAACTGGATAGGCTGCTCTGGGCACTCATGCTCTGTCTGACACAGCCTGAAGCCAGACGTCCAGACAGACAAGGAGACAGCTGGCCGCACACCCAGCACTTCGGACACGCCATGGTCTTATGCCGTCACCTCTTCCTAACCTTGCTTTTCAGATATCTGAACCTAGACATTATATCAATTCTCCACACAGCTGGGTATCGCAAGCACAACACAGAACTCCTCCTTCCTCGAGGCTGTAAAGCTTGCTCTTGGCATGGAGTCACACCTTCAGGGTGGGAGAAACCTTCCTGGTCCCTGATGCCACGCCCAAACTTGAGTGCTGCTTGGGCACAAATTCACACTCTGACCCTCAGCATGAGCCCCATGTCAAAGAAAGGCCTGTCAGGGCCTGGGCCAAGAGCCCGCATATGGGGCTTGCCAAGCCCCTATGCACCCAATCCTCACCAGTGTTTGAGTTTTCCAGTCGCTCCGCCCGTACCTGGGGCTCTGCTCTGGAATCCCTTTCTTGGAGAGACACGTAAGCCAGACAACACTTTTCCACCCTTCCCACAAAATGACCCCAAACTCTTGGGAGCTGGGACAAATCCCCAGAGAGGGATACTCGTCCACAGTCCCTGAGGCCACCCCTCCAATCCACGGCTATCTCGGACACAACATCCAGAGACAAAAGCCTGAAGGAACGCCTCCCACTCGCCCTTGTTTCAGAGGCCCAGGAGCTCCCTCTCGGGCTGTACATCCGGCCTGCCATACCCTAGGCGCCACTCATAAGCTGAGTTTGTGTTTTCAGACTTCTGTGCCCTCAGCGTGGACCCACACAACCGCCAGGCTAGGGCCTCTGGAGCCACAGCGAAAGATTGTGCCTGCCCTCTCCAAGGAAATTGTGCCCAATCCATTGACCACAACCCTACAGGTTAGGGAAAAGCTCCAAGGCCCCTGAGGCCATCAATAGTGTAGGCCACCCTGGACTAAGAGGGGCTCTCTGACACCAGCGGAGCAACTATCTCCACTTAGACTCTCAGACAGTGTCCCCAGAGACAGAAGGTTGAAATGGACAGGCCCCCAGGCCCTAATCTGAACCTTAGCTTTGGTTTCCATGTGTCCGTCCTCAGAGGTCTGTTTTCGTAGACCAGCACAAGGGGCTTTTCTGAGGCTCCAAACCAAACCTCTCTTGTCTCCACATGGGGAGCTTACTTACTGGGGATGTATCAAACCCTTCAGGTAGGAGAGTTCCGCAGGGCCACTGAACAACCAGCACATTCCAAGGTTTCCATGGACCCAAACGCACATTATGACGCATCCTCAGGAGAGGCCATTTCAACTCAGCCCCCTGGTTAGCGTGCCCCAGAGGCAGCAGATCAAACATATCTTGTGGCTAATGGCCAATGGGAATGCGAGGCATGCTGTACAGGGATCCATCCTTCGAACCGTGCTCTCCAGTCCTTCCGTATGGTATGTCCTGGAGCCATGCAACAGGACTCGAATGTCCCACAGAAGGAAACCTGGTGGTTTGGGGCAACCTCCAAACTCAGCGTGGGAAAACTTCCTTGGCCTCATGAGGCCCCCGCTTCATGAAGGTGCCATCATGGACACATACTCCAGCCTCAGCCAACGTCTGATCCTCAGCCTGACTTCAGATGCAGGAGATTTTGATTCAGCCTCTGCCTAGTGGGCCTGCTCTGCCCTTGGCTCCAATCCTCACTTTAGCTTGTGTTCCTAGACTTCCGTCCTCACACTCCTGGCCCACAAACCCTCCCTACTGGGAATTCTGGGGCCACAATGAAGCACTCCGCCTGCCTCCCAGGAGAAAAACTTTGTCTATGGTGCTGCCCAGAAACCCCAAATGAGGATCAAACTGCTTGGCCCTCGGCAACACCCCAATTGCATAGGCTACCTTAAACACTGATGCTCTGTCGCAAATAGCCTGAGCCCAGACCTTCCAACAGACACCGACACAGCTGGCTGCACACCCAGCACATTGGACCCGCCACTGCCTTAGGCCACCATCCATTCCCAACCTGGGTTTTCAGTCATCAGAACCTAGACCTTATCTCCAATCCCTGCACAGGGGGGAACCTGATGCACAAGTCAGAACCCCTCCTTCCCCATGGCAAGAAACCTTGCTGCTGGCAGTGAGTCAAACCTTCAGTGTAGGAGAAAACGGCATGGCCCATGAGGCCACGCCCATGTGTGAGGGCCGCCTTGGGCACAAACACACATTGTGACCCTCAGCGTGAGTACCTTATTCAAGTAACGCCTCTCAGTGATTGGACCAAGAGCATGCATATGTGGCTTGCCATGCCCATAGGCACGCAGGACTAACTAGATGGTGTGTATTCCAGTTGAGGGAACCCACTGCTGTGCTCTAGAGTCCCTCTCCTGGGGGGTCCCCTGTGGCAGAAAACAGTACTCTTCCCTTCCCACAGAATGAACCCAAACACTTGGGAGCTTGGACAATCCCCCGAGAGGAAGGCTCTTCCTCGGCCCCTGAAGCAACCCCTACCCTGAACGGCCACTGTGAACGCAACACCCAGAGACAAAAGCCTGAGCGACTGCCTCCCACTTGCCCTCCTTTGATATCCAGAGGATCTCTCCTCTCGGACTGGAGATCAGGCCTGCCAATACCTTGGCCGCTACCTGAGCCAAGTTTGCTTTTTCAGACATCTGTCCCCACAGCCCTGGCAAACACAGCCTCTAGGCTGGGTCCTCTGGAGCCATACCACAGGACCATGCCTGCTCTCTCCTGGGAAACTCTGTCCATTCCTTTGGCCACACACCTCCAGAATATGAGAAACCTCAAGGCCCCCGAGGACATACCATTACCGGGAACCTCCCTGCACACACAGGGGCCTTCGGACACAAGCTGAGCTGCTACCTCCATGAAGGCATGCACACAGATGTCAACAGAGATAGAAGGTTGAGCCCGACAGGCCCTTAGGCCCTAATCTCAACTCTTGCTTTGTTTTCCAGGTGTCACTTCTCAGAGGCTTTGGTTCGAAGAACAGGATATGGGGCTTTCCTGAGGCACTGAACAGAACTTCTCTCGTCTCCACATGGGAAGCTTCCTTGTTGGAGCCGTGTCAAACACCTCAGGTTGGAGAATCCTGCAGAGTCCCTGAGCCACCTCCACATTCCAAGGTCTCCCAGGCCACCAAGCCACAGTAGGACTCATCTTCAGGAGAGTCCATTTCAACTCTCCCCTCTGGGTAGCTCACCCAGGAGCCCGCAGATTGAGCCTGCCTTGTCCTGACTAAAGAGTGGGAATATGAGGTGGCGTTCCCAGGCATCCATGCTTAGACACCTGCTCTCGAGTCTTTCCGTATGGGGCCTCCTGGAACCATCCAATAGCACTCGACGTTCGTGCAGAAGGAAACCTTGAGGTTTGGAGTAGTTCACAAATCCCATCGTAGGCAAACCTTCCTGGCCTCATGAGGCCCCCACACCATTCAGGCAGAGGCCATGCTGGACAAAAACTCTAGCCTGAGGCACGTCTCAGAGTTGAAATGACCTCAGTGCAGGAGATCTCGATTCAGCCTCTCAGAGTGGGCCTGCCGTGCCATCGGTCCCAAACCTCACGCTAGCTTGTGTTTTCAGACTTCCTTCCTCACACTCCTGGCAAACAAGCCCTCCGGACTAGGAACTCCAGAACCACAACCCAGCCCAGGGTCTGCCCAAGGAAGAAAAACGTTTCCCTGTGGGGCTCTCTCCAGTAAACCCAGATGAGGATCAACCTGCTCGGGCCTCGACGGTACCCGAACTGGATAGGCTGCTCTGGGCACTCATGCTCTGTCTGACACAGCCTGAAGCCAGACGTCCAGACAGACAAGGAGACAGCTGGCCGCACACCCAGCACTTCGGACACGCCATGGTCTTATGCCGTCACCTCTTCCTAACCTTGGTTTTCAGATATCTGAACCTAGACATTATATCAATTCTCCACACAGCTGGGTATCGCAAGCACAACACAGAACTCCTCCTTCCCCGTGGCTGTAAAGCTTGCTCTTGGCATGGAGTCACACCTTCAGGGTGGGAGAAACCTTCCTGGTCCCTGATGCCACGCCCAAACTTGAGTGCTGCTTGGGCACAAATTCACACTCTGACCCTCAGCATGAGCCCCATGTCAATGAAAGGCCTGTCAGGGCCTGGGCCAAGAGCCCGCATATGGGGCTTGCCAAGCCCCTATGCACCCAATCCTCACCAGTGTTTGAGTTTTCCAGTCGCCCCGCCCGTAACTGGGGCTCTGCTCTGGAATCCCTTTCTTGGAGAGACACGTGAGCCAGACAACACTTTTCCACCCTTCCCACAAAATGACCCCAAACTCTTGGGAGCTGGGACAAATCCCCAGAGAGGGATACTCGTCCACAGTCCCTGAGGCCACCCCTCCAATCCACGGCTATCTCGGACACAACATCCAGAGACAAAAGCCTGAAGGAACGCCTCCCACTCGCCCTTGTTTCAGAGGCCCAGGAGCTCCCTCTCGGGCTGTACATCCGGCCTGCCATAACCTAGGCGCCACTCATAAGCTGAGTTTGTGTTTTCAGACTTCTGTGCCCTCAGCCTGGACCCACACAACCGCCAGGCTAGGGCCTCTGGAGCCACAGCGAAAGATTGTGCCTGCCCTCTCCAAGGAAATTGTGCCCAATCCATTGACCACAACCCTACAGGTTAGGGAAAAGCTCCAAGGCCCCTGAGGCCATCAATAGTGTAGGCCACCCTGGACTAAGAGGGGCTCTCTGACACCAGCGGAGCAACTATCTCCACTTAGACTCTCAGACAGTGTCCCCAGAGACAGAAGGTTGAAATGGACAGGCCCCCAGGCCCTAATCTGAACCTTAGCTTTGGTTTCCATGTGTCCGTCCTCAGAGGTCTGTTTTCGTAGACCAGCACACGGGGCTTTTCTGAGGCTCCAAACCAAACCTCTCTCGTCTCCACATGGGGAGCTTACTTACTGGGGATGTATCAAACCCTTCAGGTAGGAGAGTTCCGCAGGGCCACTGAACAACCAGCACATTCCAAGGTTTCCATGGACCCAAACGCACATTATGACGCATCCTCAGGAGAGGCCATTTCAACTCAGCACCCTGGTTAGCGTGCCCCAGAGGCAGCAGATCAAACATATCTTGTGGCTAATGGCCAATGGGAATGCGAGGCATGCTGTACAGGGATCCATCCTTCGAACCGTGCTCTCCAGTCCTTCCGTATGGTATGTCCTGGAGCCATGCAACAGGACTCGAATGTCCCACAGAAGGAAACCTGGTGGTTTGGGGTAACCTCCAAACTCAGCGTGGGAAAACTTCCTTGGCCTCATGAGGCCCCCGCTTCATGAAGGTGCCAACATGGACACATACTCCAGCCTCAGCCAACGTCTGATCCTCAGCCTGACTTCAGATGCAGGAGATTTTGATTCAGCCTCTGCCTAGTGGGCCTGCTCTGCCCTTGGCTCCAATCCTCACTTTAGCTTGTGTTCCTAGACTTCCGTCCTCACACTCCTGGCCCGCAAACCCTCCCTACTGGGAATTCTGGGGCCACAATGAAGCACTCCGCCTGCCTCCCAGGAGAAAAACTTTGTCTATGGTGCTGCCCAGAAACCCCAAATGAGGATCAAACTGCTTGGCCCTCGGCAACACCCCAATTGCATAGGCTACCTTAAACACTGATGCTCTGTCGCAAATAGCCTGAGCCCAGACCTTCCAACAGACACCGACACAGCTGGCTGCACACCCAGCACATTGGACCCGCCACTGCCTTAGGCCACCATCCATTCCCAACCTGGGTTTTCAGTCATCAGAACCTAGACCTTATCTCCAATCCCTGCACAGGGGGGAACCTGATGCACAAGTCAGAACCCCTCCTTCCCCATGGCAAGAAACCTTGCTGCTGGCAGTGAGTCAAACCTTCAGTGTAGGAGAAAACGGCATGGCCCATGAGGCCACGCCCATGTGTGAGGGCCGCCTTGGGCACAAACACACATTGTGACCCTCAGCGTGAGTACCTTATTCAAGTAACGCCTCTCAGTGATTGGACCAAGAGCCCGCATATGTGGCTTGCCATGCCCATAGGCACGCAGGACTAACTAGATGGTGTGTATTCCAGTTGAGGGAACCCACTGCTGTGCTCTAGAGTCCCTCTCCTGGGGGGTCCCCTGTGGCAGAAAACAGTACTCTTCCCTTCCCACAGAATGAACCCAAACACTTGGGAGCTTGGACAATCCCCCGAGAGGAAGGCTCTTCCTCGGCCCCTGAAGCAACCCCTACCCTGAACGGCCACTGTGAACGCAACACCCAGAGACAAAAGCCTGAGCGACTGCCTCCCACTTGCCCTCCTTTGATATCCAGAGGATCTCCCCTCTCGGACTGGAGATCAGGCCTGCCATTACCTTGGCCCCTACCTGAGCCAAGTTTGCTTTTTCAGACATCTGTCCCCACAGCCCTGGCAAACACAGCCTCTAGGCTGGGTCCTCTGGAGCCATACCACAGGACCATGCCTGCTCTCTCCTGGGAAACTGTGTCCATTTCTTTGGCCACACACCTCCAGAATATGAGAAACCTCAAGGCCCCCGAGGACATACCATTACCGGGAGCCTCCCTGCACACACAGGGGCCTTCGGACACAAGCTGAGCTGCTACCTCCATGAAGGCATGCACACAGATGTCAACAGAGATAGAAGGTTGAGCCGGACAGGCCCTTAGGCCCTAATCTCAACTCTTGCTTTGTTTTCCAGGTGTCACTCCTCAGAGGCTTTGGTTCGAAGAACAGGATATGGGGCTTTCCTGAGGCAATGAACAGAACTTCTCTCGTCTCCACATGGGAAGCTTCCTTGTTGGAGCCGTGTCAAACACCTCAGGTTGGAGAATCCTGCAGAGTCCCTGAGCCACCTCCACATTCCAAGGTCTCCCAGGCCAACAAGCCACAGTAGGACTCATCTTCAGGAGAGTCCATTTCAACTCTCCCCTCTGGGTAGCTCACCCAGGAGCCCGCAGATTGAGCCTGCCTTGTCCTGACTAAAGAGTGGGAATATGAGGTGGCGTTCCCAGGCATCCATGCTTAGACACCTGCTCTCGAGTCTTTCCGTATGGAGCCTCCTGGAACCATCCAATAGCACTCGACTTTCGTGCAGAAGGAAACCTTGAGTTTTGGAGTAGTTCACAAATCCCATCGTAGGCAAACCTTCCTGGCCTCATGAGGCCCCCACACCATTCAGGAAGAGGCCATGCTGGACAAAAACTCTAGCCTGAGGCACGTCTCAGAGTTGAAATGACCTCAGTGCAGGAGATCTCGATTCAGCCTCTCAGAGTGGGCCTGCCGTGCCATCGGTCCCAAACCTCACGCTAGCTTGTGTTTTCAGACTTCCTTCCTCACACTCCTGGCAAACAAGCCCTCCGGACTAGGAAATCTGGTTGTTCAGTGGCCCTGCGGACGGACACAGGGTCTGCACAAGGGAAGAAAAACGTTTCCCTGTGGGGCTCTCTCCAGAAAACCCAGATGAGGATCAACCTGCTCGGGCCTCGACGGTACCCGAACTGGATAGGCTGCTCTAGGCACTCATGCTCTGTCTGACACAGCCTGAAGCCAGACGTCCAGACAGACAAGGAGACAGCTGGCCTCACACCCAGCACTTCGGACACGCCATGGTCTTATGCCGTCACCTCTTCCTAACCTTGGTTTTCAGATATCTGAACCTAGACATTATATCAATTCTCCACACAGCTGGGTATCGCAAGCACAACACAGAACTCCTCCTTCCCCGTGGCTGTAAAGCTTGCTCTTGGCATGGAGTCACACCTTCAGGGTGGGAGAAACCTTCCTGGTCCCTGATGCCACGCCCAAACTTGAGTCCTGCTTGGGCACAAATTCACACTCTGACCCTCAGCATGAGCCCCATGTCAAAGAAAGGCCTGTCAGGGCCTGGGCCAAGAGCCCGCATATGGGGCTTGCCAAGCCCCTATGCACCCAATCCTCACCAGTGTTTGAGTTTTCCAGTCGCCCCGCCCGTACCTGGGGCTCTGCTCTGGAATCCCTTTCTTGGAGAGACACGTGAGCCAGACAACACTTTTCCACCCTTCCCACAAAATGACCCCAAACTCTTGGGAGCTGGGACAAATCCCCAGAGAGGGATACTCGTCCACAGTCCCTGAGGCCACCCCTCCAATCCACGGCTATCTCGGACACAACATCCAGAGACAAAAGCCTGAAAGAACGCCTCCCACTCGCCCTTGTTTCAGAGGCCCAGGAGCTCCCTCTCGGGCTGTACATCCGGCCTGCCATACCCTAGGCGCCACTCATAAGCTGAGTTTGTGTTTTCAGACTGCTGTGCCCTCAGCCTGGACCCACACAACCGCCAGGCTAGGGCCTCTGGAGCCAAAGCGAAAGATTGTGCCTGCCCTCTCCAAGGAAATTGTGCCCAATCCATTGACCACAATTCTACAGGTTAGGGAAAAGCTCCAAGGCCCCTGAGGCCATCAATAGTGTAGGCCACCCTGGACTAAGAGGGACTCTCTGACACCAGCGGAGCAACTATCTCCACTTAGACTCTCAGAGAGTGTCCCCAGAGACAGAAGTTTGAAATGGACAGGCCCCCAGGCCCTAATCTGAACCTTAGCTTTGGTTTCCATGTGTCCGTCCTCAGAGGTCTGTTTTCGTAGACCAGCACAAGGGGCTTTTCTGAGGCTCCAAACCAAACCTCTCTCGTCTCCACATGGGGAGCTTACTTACTGGGGATGTATCAAACCCTTCAGGTAGGAGAGTTCCGCAGGGCCACTGAACAACCAGCACATTCCAAGGTTTCCATGGACCCAAACGCACATTATGACGCATCCTCAGGAGAGGCCATTTCAACTCAGCCCCCTGGTTAGCGTGCCCCAGAGGCAGCAGATCAAACATATCTTGTGGCTAATGGCCAATGGGAATGCGAGGCATGCTGTACAGGGATCCATCCTTCGAACCGTGCTCTCCAGTCCTTCCGTATGGTATGTCCTGGAGCCATGCAACAGGACTCGAATGTCCCACAGAAGGAAACCTGGTGGTTTGGGGCAACCTCCAAACTCAGCGTGGGAAAACTTCCTTGGCCTCATGAGGCCCCCGCTTCATGAAGGTGCCAACATGGACACATACTCCAGCCTCAGCCAACGTCTGATCCTCAGCCTGACTTCAGATGCAGGAGATTTTGATTCAGCCTCTGCCTAGTGGGCCTGCTCTGCCCTTGGCTCCAATCCTCACTTTAGCTTGTGTTCCTAGACTTCCGTCCTCACACTCCTGGCCCACAAACCCTCCCTACTGGGAATTCTGGGGCCACAATGAAGCACTCCGCCTGCCTCCCAGGAGAAAAACTTTGTCTATGGTGCTGCCCAGAAACCCCAAATGAGGATCAAACTGCTTGGCCCTCGGCAACACCCCAATTGCATAGGCTACCTTAAACACTGATGCTCTGTCGCAAATAGCCTGAGCCCAGACCTTCCAACAGACACCGACACAGCTGGCTGCACACCCAGCACATTGGACCCGCCACTGCCTTAGGCCACCATCCATTCCCAACCTGGGTTTTCAGTCATCAGAACCTAGACCTTATCTCCAATCCCTGCACAGGGGGGAACCTGATGCACAAGTCAGAACCCCTCCTTCCCCATGGCAAGAAACCTTGCTGCTGGCAGTGAGTCAAACCTTCAGTGTAGGAGAAAACGGCATGGCCCATGAGGCCACGCCCATGTGTGAGGGCCGCCTTGGGCACAAACACACATTGTGACCCTCAGCGTGAGTACCTTATTCAAGTAACGCCTCTCAGTGATTGGACCAAGAGCCCGCATATGTGGCTTGCCATGCCCATAGGCACGCAGGACTAACTAGATGGTGTGTATTCCAGTTGAGGGAACCCACTGCTGTGCTCTAGAGTCCCTCTCCTGGGGGGTCCCCTGTGGCAGAAAACAGTACTCTTCCCTTCCCACAGAATGAACCCAAACACTTGGGAGCTTGGACAATCCCCCGAGAGGAAGGCTCTTCCTCGGCCCCTGAAGCAACCCCTACCCTGAACGGCCACTGTGAACGCAACACCCAGAGACAAAAGCCTGAGCGACTGCCTCCCACTTGCCCTCCTTTGATATCCAGAGGATCTCCCCTCTCGGACTGGAGATCAGGCCTGCCATTACCTTGGCCCCTACCTGAGCCAAGTTTGCTTTTTCAGACATCTGTCCCCACAGCCCTGGCAAACACAGCCTCTAGGCTGGGTCCTCTGGAGCCATACCACAGGACCATGCCTGCTCTCTCCAGGGAAACTCTGTCCATTCCTTTGGCCACACACCTCCAGAATATGAGAAACCTCAAGGCCCCCGAGGACATACCATTACCGGGAACCTCCCTGCACACACAGGGGCCTTCGGACACAAGCTGAGCTGCTACCTCCATGAAGGCATGCACACAGATGTCACCAGAGATAGAAGGTTGAGCCCCACAGGCCCTTAGGCCCTAATCTCAACTCTTGCTTTGTTTTCCAGGTGTCACTCCTCAGAGGCTTTGGTTCGAAGAACAGGATATGGGGCTTTCCTGAGGCACTGAACAGAACTTCTCTCGTCTCCACATGGGAAGCTTCCTTGTTGGAGCCGTGTCAAACACCTCAGGTTGGAGAATCCTGCAGAGTCCCTGAGCCACCTCCACATTCCAAGGTCTCCCAGGCCACCAAGCCACAGTAGGACTCATCTTCAGGAGAGTCCATTTCAACTCTCCCCTCTGGGTAGCTCACCCAGGAGCCCGCAGATTGAGCCTGCCTTGTCCTGACTAAAGAGTGGGAATATGAGGTGGCGTTCCCAGGCATCCATGCTTAGACACCTGCTCTCGAGTCTTTCCGTATGGGGCCTCCTGGAACCATCCAATAGCACTCGACTTTCGTGCAGAAGGAAACCTTGAGGTTTGGAGTAGTTCACAAATCCCATCGTAGGCAAACCTTCCTGGCCTCATGAGGCCCCCACACCATTCAGGAAGAGGCCATGCTGGACAAAAACTCTAGCCTGAGGCACGTCTCAGAGTTGAAATGACCTCAGTGCAGGAGATCTCGATTCAGCCTCTCAGAGTGGGCCTGCCGTGCCATCGGTCCCAAACCTCACGCTAGCTTGTGTTTTCAGACTTCCTTCCTCACACTCCTGGCAAACAAGCCCTCCGGACTAGGAACTCCAGAACCACAACCCAGCCCAGGGTCTGCCCAAGGGAAGAAAAACATTTCCCTGTGGGGCTCTCTCCAGAAAACCCAGATGAGGATCAACCTGCTCGGGCCTCGACGGTACCCGAACTGGATAGGCTGCTCTGGGCACTCATGCTCTGTCTGACACAGCCTGAAGCCAGACGTCCAGACAGACAAGGAGACAGCTGGCCGCACACCCAGCACTTCGGACATGCCATGGTCTTATGCCGTCACCTCTTCCTAACCTTGGTTTTCAGATATCTGGACCTAGACATTATATCAATTCTCCACACAGCTGGGTATCGCAAGCGCAACACAGAACTCCTCCTTCCCCGTGGCTGTAAAGCTCTCCCTTGGCATGGAGTCACACCTTCAGGGTGGGAGAAACCTTCCTGGTCCCTGATGCCACGCCCAAACTTGAGTGCTGCTTGGGCACAAATTCACACTCTGACCCTCAGCATGAGCCCCATGTCAAAGAAAGGCCTGTCAGGGCCTGGGCCAAGAGCCCGCATATGGGGCTTGCCAAGCCCCTATGCACCCAATCCTCACCAGTGTTTGAGTTTTCCAGTCGCCCCGCCCGTACCTGGGGCTCTGCTCTGGAATCCCTTTCTTGTAGAGACATGTAAGCCAGACAACACTTTTCCACCCTTCCCACAAAATGACCCCAAACTCTTGGGAGCTGGGACAAATCCCCAGAGAGGGATACTCGTCCACAGTCCCTGAGGCCACCCCTCCAATCCACGGCTATCTCGGACACAACATCCAGAGACAAAAGCCTGAAGGAACGCCTCCCACTCGCCCTTGTTTCAGAGGCCCAGGAGCTCCCTCTCGGGCTGTACATCCGGCCTGCCATACCCTAGGCGCCACTCATAAGCTGAGTTTGTGTTTTCAGACTTCTGTGCCCTCAGCCTGGACCCACACAACCGCCAGGCTAGGGCCTCTGGAGCCACAGCGAAAGATTGTGCCTGCCCTCTCCAAGGAAATTGTGCCCAATCCATTGACCACAACCCTACAGGTTAGGGAAAAGCTCCAAGGCCCCTGAGGCCATCAATAGTGTAGGCCACCCTGGACTAAGAGGGGCTCTCTGACACCAGCGGAGCAACTATCTCCACTTAGACTCTCAGACAGTGTCCCCAGAGACAGAAGGTTGAAATGGACAGGCCCCCAGGCCCTAATCTGAACCTTAGCTTTGGTTTCCATGTGTCCGTCCTCAGAGGTCTGTTTTCGTAGACCAGCACACGGGGCTTTTCTGAGGCTCCAAACCAAACCTCTCTCGTCTCCACATGGGGAGCTTACTTACTGGGGATGTATCAAACCCTTCAGGTAGGAGAGTTCCGCAGGGCCACTGAACAACCAGCACATTCCAAGGTTTCCATGGACCCAAACGCACATTATGACGCATCCTCAGGAGAGGCCATTTCAACTCAGCCCCCTGGTTAGCGTGCCCCAGAGGCAGCAGATCAAACATATCTTGTGGCTAATGGCCAATGGGAATGCGAGGCATGCTGTACAGGGATCCATCCTTCGAACCGTGCTCTCCAGTCCTTCCGTATGGTATGTCCTGGAGCCATGCAACAGGACTCGAATGTCCCACAGAAGGAAACCTGGTGGTTTGGGGCAACCTCCAAACTCAGCGTGGGAAAACTTCCTTGGCCTCATGAGGCCCCCGCTTCATGAAGGTGCCAACATGGACACATACTCCAGCCTCAGCCAACGTCTGATCCTCAGCCTGACTTCAGATGCAGGAGATTTTGATTCAGCCTCTGCCTAGTGGGCCTGCTCTGCCCTTGGCTCCAATCCTCACTTTAGCTTGTGTTCCTAGACTTCCGTCCTCACACTCCTGGCCCGCAAACCCTCCCTACTGGGAATTCTGGGGCCACAATGAAGCACTCCGCCTGCCTCCAGGAGAAAAACTTTGTCTATGGTGCTGCCCAGAAACCCCAAATGAGGATCAACCTGCTCGGGCCTCGACGGTACCCGAACTGGATAGGCTGCTCTGGGCACTCATGCTCTGTCTGACACAGCCTGAAGCCAGACGTCCAGACAGACAAGGAGACAGCTGGCCGCACACCCAGCACTTCGTCACGCCATGGTCTTATGCCGTCACCTCTTCCTAACTTTGGTTTTCAGATATCTGGACCTAGACATTATATCAATTCTCCACACAGCTGGGTATCGCAAGCGCAACACAGAACTCCTCCTTCCCCGTGGCTGTAAAGCTCTCCCTTGGCATGGAGTCACACCTTCAGGGTGGGAGAAACCTTCCTGGTCCCTGATGCCACGCCCAAACTTGAGTGCTGCTTGGGCACAAATTCACACTCTGACCCTCAGCATGAGACCCATGTCAAAGAAAGGCCTGTCAGGGCCTGGGCCAAGAGCCCGCATATGGGGCTTGCCAAGCCCCTATGCACCCAACCTCACCAGTGTTTGAGTTTTCCAGTCGCCCCGCCCGTACCTGGGGCTCTCTCTGGAATCCCTTTCTTGGAGAAACACGTGAGCCAGACAACACTTTTCCACCCTTCCCACAAAATGACCCCAAACTCTTGGGAGCTGGGACAAATCCCCAGAGAGGGATACTCGTCCACAGTCCCTGAGGCCACCCCTCCAATCCACGGCTATCTCGGACACAACATCCAGAGACAAAAGCCTGAAGGAACGCCTCCCACTCGCCCTTGTTTCAGAGGCCCAGGAGCTCCCTCTCGGGCTGTACATCCGGCCTGCCATACCCTAGGCGCCACTCATAAGCTGAGTTTGTGTTTTCAGACTTCTGTGCCCTCAGCCTGGACCCACACAACCGCCAGTCTAGGGCCTCTGGAGCCACAGCGAAAGATTGTGCCTGCCCTCTCCAAGGAAATTGTGCCCAATCCATTGACCACAACCCTACAGGTTAGGGAAAAGCTCCAAGGCCCCTGAGGCCATCAATAGTGTAGGCCACCCTGGACTAAGAGGGGCTCTCTGACACCAGCGGAGCAACTACCTCCACTTAGACTCTCAGACAGTGTCCCCAGAGACAGAAGGTTGAAATGGACAGGCCCCCAGGCCCTAATCTGAACCTTAGCTTTGGTTTCCATGTGTCCGTCCTCAGAGGTCTGTTTTCGTAGACCAGCACACGGGGCTTTTCTGAGGCTCCAAACCAAACCTCTCTCGTCTCCACATGGGGAGCTTACTTACGGGGGATGTATCAAACCCTTCAGGTAGGAGAGTTCCGCAGGGCCACTGAACAACCAGCACATTCCAAGGTTTCCATGGACCCAAACGCACATTATGACGCATCCTCAGGAGAGGCCATTTCAACTCAGCCCCCTGGTTAGCGTGCCCCAGAGGCAGCAGATCAAACATATCTTGTGGCTAATGGCCAATGGGAATGCGAGGCATGCTGTACAGGGATCCATCCTTCGAACCGTGCTCTCCAGTCCTTCCGTATGGTATGTCCTGGAGCCATGCAACAGGACACGAATGTCCCACAGAAGGAAACCTGGTGGTTTGGGGCAACCTCCAAACTCAGCGTGGGAAAACTTCCTTGGCCTCATGAGGCCCCCGCTTCATGAAGGTGCCAACATGGACACATACTCCAGCCTCAGCCAACGTCTGATCCTCAGCCTGACTTCAGATGCAGGAGATTTTGATTCAGCCTCTGCCTAGTGGGCCTGCTCTGCCCTTGGCTCCAATCCTCACTTTAGCTTGTGTTCCTAGACTTCCGTCCTCACACTCCTGGCCCGCAAACCCTCCCTACTGGGAATTCTGGGGCCACAATGAAGCACTCCGCCTGCCTCCCAGGAGAAAAACTTTGTCTATGGTGCTGCCCAGAAACCCCAAATGAGGATCAAACTGCTTGGCCCTCGGCAACACCCCAATTGCATAGGCTACCTTAAACACTGATGCTCTGTCGCAAATAGCCTGAGCCCAGACCTTCCAACAGACACCGACACAGCTGGCTGCACACCCAGCACATTGGACCCGCCACTGCCTTAGGCCACCATCCATTCCCAACCTGGGTTTTCAGTCATCAGAACCTAGACCTTATCTCCAATCCCTGCACAGGGGGGAACCTGATGCACAAGTCAGAACCCCTCCTTCCCCATGGCAAGAAACCTTGCTGCCGGCAGTGAGTCAAACCTTCAGTGTAGGAGAAAACGGCATGGCCCATGAGGCCACGCCCATGTGTGAGGGCCGCCTTGGGCACAAACACACATTGTGACCCTCAGCGTGAGTACCTTATTCAAGTAACGCCTCTCAGTGATTGGACCAAGAGCCCGCATATGTGGCTTGCCATGCCCATAGGCACGCAGGACTAACTAGATGGTGTGTATTCCAGTTGAGGGAACCCACTGCTGTGCTCTAGAGTCCCTCTCCTGGGGGGTACCCTGTGGCAGAAAACAGTACTCTTCCCTTCCCACAGAATGAACCCAAACACTTGGGAGCTTGGACAATCCCCCGAGAGGAAGGCTCTTCCTCGGCCCCTGAAGCAACCCCTACCCTGAACGGCCACTGTGAACGCAACACCCAGAGACAAAAGCCTGAGCGACTGCCTCCCACTTGCCCTCCTTTGATATCCAGAGGATCTCCCCTCTCGGACTGGAGATCAGGCCTGCCATTACCTTGGCCCCTACCTGAGCCAAGTTTGCTTTTTCAGACATCTGTCCCCACAACCCTGGCAAACACAGCCTCTAGGCTGGGTCCTCTGGAGCCATACCACAGGACCATGCCTGCTCTCTCCAGGGAAACTCTGTCCATTCCTTTGGCCACACACCTCCAGAATATGAGAAACCTCAAGGCCCCCGAGGACATACCATTACCGGGAACCTCCCTGCACACACAGGGGCCTTCGGACACAAGCTGAGCTGCTACCTCCATGAAGGCATGCACACAGATGTCACCAGAGATAGAAGGTTGAGCCCCACAGGCCCTTAGGCCCTAATCTCAACTCTTGCTTTGTTTTCCAGGTGTCACTCCTCAGAGGCTTTGGTTCGAAGAACAGGATATGGGGCTTTCCTGAGGCACTGAACAGAACTTCTCTCGTCTCCACATGGGAAGCTTCCTTGTTGGAGCCGTGTCAAACACCTCAGGTTGGAGAATCCTGCAGAGTCCCTGAGCCACCTCCACATTCCAAGGTCTCCCAGGCCACCAAGCCACAGTAGGACTCATCTTCAGGAGAGTCCATTTCAACTCTCCCCTCTGGGTAGCTCACCCAGGAGCCCACAGATTGAGCCTGCCTTGTCCTGACTAAAGAGTGGGAATATGAGGTGGCGTTCCCAGGCATCCATGCTTAGACACCTGCTCTCGAGTCTTTCCGTATGGGGCCTCCTGGAACCATCCAATAGCACTCGACTTTCGTGCAGAAGGAAACCTTGAGGTTTGGAGTAGTTCACAAATCCCATCGTAGGCAAACCTTCCTGGCCTCATGAGGCCCCCACACCATTCAGGAAGAGGCCATGCTGGACAAAAACTCTAGCCTGAGGCACGTCTCAGAGTTGAAATGACCTCAGTGCAGGAGATCTCGATTCAGCCTCTCAGAGTGGGCCTGCCGTGCCATCGGTCCCAAACCTCACGCTAGCTTGTGTTTTCAGACTTCCTTCCTCACACTCCTGGCAAACAAGCCCTCCGGACTAGGAACTCCAGAACCACAACCCAGCCCAGGGTCTGCCCAAGGGAAGAAAAACGTTTCCCTGTGGGGCTCTCTCCATAAAACCCAGATGAGGATCAACCTGCTCGGGCCTCGACGGTACCCGAACTGGATAGGCTGCTCTGGGCACTCATGCTCTGTCTGACACAGCCTGAAGCCAGACGTCCAGACAGACAAGGAGACAGCTGGCCGCACACCCAGCACTTCGGACACGCCATGGTCTTATGCCGTCACCTCTTCCTAACTTTGGTTTTCAGATATCTGGACCTAGACATTATATCAATTCTCCACACAGCTGGGTATCGCAAGCGCAACACAGAACTCCTCCTTCCCCGTGGCTGTAAAGCTTGCTCTTGGCATGGAGTCACACCTTCAGGGTGGGAGAAACCTTCCTGGTCCCTGATGCCACGCCCAAACTTGAGTGCTGCTTGGGCACAAATTCACACTCTGACCCTCAGCATGAGCCCCATGTCAAAGAAAGGCCTGTCAGGGCCTGGGCCAAGAGCCCGCATATGGGGCTTGCCAAGCCCCTATGCACCCAATACTCACCAGTGTTTGAGTTTTCCAGTCGCCCCGCCCGTACCTGGGGCTCTGCTCTGGAATCCCTTTCTTGTAGAGACATGTAAGCCAGACAACACTTTTCCACCCTTCCCACAAAATGACCCCAAACTCTTGGGAGCTGGGACAAATCCCCAGAGAGGGATACTCGTCCACAGTCCCTGAGGCCACCCCTCCAATCCACGGCTATCTCGGACACAACATCCAGAGACAAAAGCCTGAAGGAACGCCTCCCACTCGCCCTTGTTTCAGAGGCCCAGGAGCTCCCTCTCGGGCTGTACATCCGGCCTGCCATACCCTAGGCGCCACTCATAAGCTGAGTTTGTGTTTTCAGACTTCTGTGCCCTCAGCCTGGACCCACACAACCGCCAGTCTAGGGCCTCTGGAGCCACAGCGAAAGATTGTGCCTGCCCTCTCCAAGGAAATTGTGCCCAATCCATTGACCACAACCCTACAGGTTAGGGAAAAGCTCCAAGGCCCCTGAGGCCATCAATAGTGTAGGCCACCCTGGACTAAGAGGGGCTCTCTGACACCAGCGGAGCAACTACCTCCACTTAGACTCTCAGACAGTGTCCCCAGAGACAGAAGGTTGAAATGGACAGGCCCCCAGGCCCTAATCTGAACCTTAGCTTTGGTTTCCATGTGTCCGTCCTCAGAGGTCTGTTTTCGTAGACCAGCACACGGGGCTTTTCTGAGGCTCCAAACCAAACCTCTCTCGTCTCCACATGGGGAGCTTACTTACGGGGGATGTATCAAACCCTTCAGGTAGGAGAGTTCCGCAGGGCCACTGAACAACCAGCACATTCCAAGGTTTCCATGGACCCAAACGCACATTATGACGCATCCTCAGGAGAGGCCATTTCAACTCAGCCCCCTGGTTAGCGTGCCCCAGAGGCAGCAGATCAAACATATCTTGTGGCTAATGGCCAATGGGAATGCGAGGCATGCTGTACAGGGATCCATCCTTCGAACCGTGCTCTCCAGTCCTTCCGTATGGTATGTCCTGGAGCCATGCAACAGGACTCGAATGTCCCACAGAAGGAAACCTGGTGGTTTGGGGCAACCTCCATACTCAGCGTGGGAAAACTTCCTTGGCCTCATGAGGCCCCCGCTTCATGAAGGTGCCAACATGGACACATACTCCAGCCTCAGCCAACGTCTGATCCTCAGCCTGACTTCAGATGCAGGAGATTTTGATTCAGCCTCTGCCTAGTGGGCCTGCTCTGCCCTTGGCTCCAATCCTCACTTTAGCTTGTGTTCCTAGACTTCCGTCCTCACACTCCTGGCCCGCAAGCCCTCCCTACTGGGAATTCTGGGGCCACAATGAAGCACTCCGCCTGCCTCCCAGGAGAAAAACTTTGTCTATGGTGCTGCCCAGAAACCCCAAATGAGGATCAAACTGCTTGGCCCTCGGCAACACCCCAATTGCATAGGCTACCTTAAACACTGATGCTCTGTCGCAAATAGCCTGAGCCCAGACCTTCCAACAGACACCGACACAGCTGGCTGCACACCCAGCACATTGGACCCGCCACTGCCTTAGGCCACCATCCATTCCCAACCGGGGTTTTCAGTCATCAGAACCTAGACCTTATCTCCAATCCCTGCACAGGGGGGAACCTGATGCACAAGTCAGAACCCCTCCTTCCCCATGGCAAGAAACCTTGCTGCTGGCAGTGAGTCAAACCTTCAGTGTAGGAGAAAACGGCATGGCCCATGAGGCCACGCCCATGTGTGAGGGCCGCCTTGGGCACAAACACACATTGTGACCCTCAGCGTGAGTACCTTATTCAAGTAACGCCTCTCAGTGATTGGACCAAGAGCCCGCATATGTGGCTTGCCATGCCCATAGGCACGCAGGACTAACTAGATGGTGTGTATTCCAGTTGAGGGAACCCACTGCTGTGCTCTAGAGTCCCTCTCCTGGGGGGTCCCCTGTGGCAGAAAACAGTACTCTTCCCTTCCCACAGAATGAACCCAAACACTTGGGAGCTTGGACAATCCCCCGAGAGGAAGGCTCTTCCTCGGCCCCTGAAGCAACCCCTACCCTGAACGGCCACTGTGAACGCAACACCCAGAGACAAAAGCCTGAGCGACTGCCTCCCACTTGCCCTCCTTTGATATCCAGAGGATCTCCCCTCTCGGACTGGAGATCAGGCCTGCCATTACCTTGGCCCCTACCTGAGCCAAGTTTGCTTTTTCAGACATCTGTCCCCACAGCCCTGGCAAACACAGCCTCTAGGCTGGGTCCTCTGGAGCCATACCACAGGACCATGCCTGCTCTCTCCTGGGAAACTCTGTCCATTCCTTTGGCCACACACTTCCAGAATATGAGAAACCTCAAGGCCCCCGAGGACATACCATTACCGGGAGCCTCCCTGCACACACAGGGGCCTTCGGACACAAGCTGAGCTGCTACCTCGATGAAGGCATGCACACAGATGTCAACAGAGATAGAAGGTTGAGCCCGACAGGCCCTTAGGTCCTAATCTCAACTCTTGCTTTGTTTTCCAGGTGTCACTCCTCAGAGGCTTTGGTTCGAAGAACAGGATATGGGGCTTTCCTGAGGCACTGAACAGAACTTCTCTCGTCTCCACATGGGAAGCTTCCTTGTTGGAGCCGTGTCAAACACCTCAGGTTGGAGAATCCTGCAGAGTCCCTGAGCCACCTCCACATTCCAAGGTCTCCCAGGCCACCAAGCCACAGTAGGACTCATCTTCAGGAGAGTCCATTTCAACTCTCCCCTCTGGGTAGCTCACCCAGGAGCCCGCAGATTGAGCCTGCCTTGTCCTGACTAAAGAGTGGGAATATGAGGTGGCGTTCCCAGGCATCCATGCCTAGACACCTGCTCTCGAGTCTTTCCGTATGGGGCCTTCTGG
This sequence comes from Mustela nivalis, assembly GCF_964662115.1. NCBI lineage: Eukaryota > Metazoa > Chordata > Mammalia > Carnivora > Mustelidae > Mustela > Mustela nivalis. The sequence goes on along the minus strand of NW_028135296.1, from coordinate 46,831 downwards.
AACCATCCAATAGCACTCGACTTTCGTGCAGAAGGAAACCTTGAGGTTTGGAGTAGTTCACAAATCCCATCGCAGGCAAACCTTCCTGGCCTCATGAGGCCCCCACACCATTCAGGCAGAGGCCATGCTGGACAAAAACTCTAGCCTGAGGCACGTCTCAGAGTTGAAATGACCTCAGTGCAGGAGATCTCGATTCAGCCTCTCAGAGTGGGCCTGCCGTGCCATCGGTCCCAAACCTCACGCTAGCTTGTGTTTTCAGACTTCCTTCCTCACACTCCTGGCAAACAAGCCCTCCGGACTAGGAACTCCAGAACCACAACCCAGCCCAGGGTCTGCCCAAGGGAAGAAAAACGTTTCCCTGTGGGGCTCTCTCCAGAAAACCCAGATGAGGATCAACCTGCTCGGGCCTCGACGGTACCCGAACTGGATAGGCTGCTCTGGGCACTCATGCTCTGTCTGACACAGCCTGAAGCCAGACGTCCAGACAGACAAGGAGACAGCTGGCCGCACACCCAGCACTTCGGACACGCCATGGTCTTATGCCGTCACCTCTTCCTAACCTTGGTTTTCAGATATCTGAACCTAGACATTATATCAATTCTCCACACAGCTGGGTATCGCAAGCACAACACAGAACTCCTCCTTCCCCGTGGCTGTAAAGCTTGCTCTTGGCATGGAGTCACACCTTCAGGGTGGGAGAAACCTTCCTGGTCCCTGATGCCACGCCCAAACTTGAGTGCTGCTTGGGCACAAATTCACACTCTGACCCTCAGCATGAGCCCCATGTCAAAGAAAGGCCTGTCAGGGCCTGGGCCAAGAGCCCGCATATGGGACTTGCCAAGCCCCTATGCACCCAATCCTCACCAGTGTTTGAGTTTTCCAGTCGCCCCGCCCGTACCTGGGGCTCTGCTCTGGAATCCCTTTCTTGGAGAGACACGTGAGCCAGACAACACTTTTCCACCCTTCCCACAAAATGACCCCAAACTCTTGGGAGCTGGGACAAATCCCCAGAGAGGGATACTCGTCCACAGTCCCTGAGGCCACCCCTCCAATCCACGGCTATCTCGGACACAACATCCAGAGACAAAAGCCTGAAGGAACGCCTCCCACTCGCCCTTGTTTCAGAGGCCCAGGAGCTCCCTCTCGGGCTGTACATCCGGCCTGCCATACCCTAGGCGCCACTCATAAGCTGAGTTTGTGTTTTCAGACTTCTGTGCCCTCAGCCTGGACCCACACAACCGCCAGGCTAGGGCCTCTGGAGACACAGCGAAAGATTGTGCCTGCCCTCTCCAAGGAAATTGTGCCCAATCCATTGACCACAACCCTACAGGTTAGGGAAAAGCTCCAAGGCCCCTGAGGCCATCAATAGTGTAGGCCACCCTGGACTAAGAGGGGCTCTCTGACACCAGCGGAGCAACTATCTCCACTTAGACTCTCAGACAGTGTCCCCAGAGACAGAAGGTTGAAATGGACAGGCCCCCAGGCCCTAATCTGAACCTTAGCTTTGGTTTCCATGTGTCCGTCCTCAGAGGTCTGTTTTCGTAGACCAGCACACGGGGCTTTTCTGAGGCTCCAAACCAAACCTCTCTCGTCTCCACATGGGGAGCTTACTTACTGGGGATGTATCAAACCCTTCAGGTAGGAGAGTTCCGCAGGGCCACTGAACAACCAGCACATTCCAAGGTTTCCATGGACCCAAACGCACATTATGACGCATCCTCAGGAGAGGCCATTTCAACTCAGCCCCCTGGTTAGCGTGCCCCAGAGGCAGCAGATCAAACATATCTTGTGGCTAATGGCCAATGGGAATGCGAGGCATGCTGTACAGGGATCCATCCTTCGAACCGTGCTCTCCAGTCCTTCCGTATGGTATGTCCTGGAGCCATGCAACAGGACTCGAATGTCCCACAGAAGGAAACCTGGTGGTTTGGGGCAACCTCCAAACTCAGCGTGGGAAAACTTCCTTGGCCTCATGAGGCCCCCGCTTCATGAAGGTGCCAACATGGACACATACTCCAGCCTCAGCCAACGTCTGATCCTCAGCCTGACTTCAGATGCAGGAGATTTTGATTCAGCCTCTGCCTAGTGGGCCTGCTCTGCCCTTGGCTCCAATCCTCACTTTAGCTTGTGTTCCTAGACTTCCGTCCTCACACTCCTGGCCCGCAAACCCTCCCTACTGGGAATTCTGGGGCCACAATGAAGCACTCCGCCTGCCTCCAGGAGAAAAACTTTGTCTATGGTGCTGCCCAGAAACCCCAAATGAGGATCAACCTGCTCGGGCCTCGACGGTACCCGAACTGGATAGGCTGCTCTGGGCACTCATGCTCTGTCTGACACAGCCTGAAGCCAGACGTCCAGACAGACAAGGAGACAGCTGGCCGCACACCCAGCACTTCGTCACGCCATGGTCTTATGCCGTCACCTCTTCCTAACTTTGGTTTTCAGATATCTGGACCTAGACATTATATCAATTCTCCACACAGCTGGGTATCGCAAGCGCAACACAGAACTCCTCCTTCCCCGTGGCTGTAAAGCTCTCCCTTGGCATGGAGTCACACCTTCAGGGTGGGAGAAACCTTCCTGGTCCCTGATGCCACGCCCAAACTTGAGTGCTGCTTGGGCACAAATTCACACTCTGACCCTCAGCATGAGACCCATGTCAAAGAAAGGCCTGTCAGGGCCTGGGCCAAGAGCCCGCATATGGGGCTTGCCAAGCCCCTATGCACCCAACCTCACCAGTGTTTGAGTTTTCCAGTCGCCCCGCCCGTACCTGGGGCTCTCTCTGGAATCCCTTTCTTGGAGAAACACGTGAGCCAGACAACACTTTTCCACCCTTCCCACAAAATGACCCCAAACTCTTGGGAGCTGGGACAAATCCCCAGAGAGGGATACTCGTCCACAGTCCCTGAGGCCACCCCTCCAATCCACGGCTATCTCGGACACAACATCCAGAGACAAAAGCCTGAAGGAACGCCTCCCACTCGCCCTTGTTTCAGAGGCCCAGGAGCTCCCTCTCGGGCTGTACATCCGGCCTGCCATACCCTAGGCGCCACTCATAAGCTGAGTTTGTGTTTTCAGACTTCTGTGCCCTCAGCCTGGACCCACACAACCGCCAGTCTACGGCCTCTGGAGCCACAGCGAAAGATTGTGCCTGCCCTCTCCAAGGAAATTGTGCCCAATCCATTGACCACAACCCTACAGGTTAGGGAAAAGCTCCAAGGCCCCTGAGGCCATCAATAGTGTAGGCCACCCTGGACTAAGAGGGGCTCTCTGACACCAGCGGAGCAACTACCTCCACTTAGACTCTCAGACAGTGTCCCCAGAGACAGAAGGTTGAAATGGACAGGCCCCCAGGCCCTAATCTGAACCTTAGCTTTGGTTTCCATGTGTCCGTCCTCAGAGGTCTGTTTTCGTAGACCAGCACACGGGGCTTTTCTGAGGCTCCAAACCAAACCTCTCTCGTCTCCACATGGGGAGCTTACTTACGGGGGATGTATCAAACCCTTCAGGTAGGAGAGTTCCGCAGGGCCACTGAACAACCAGCACATTCCAAGGTTTCCATGGACCCAAACGCACATTATGACGCATCCTCAGGAGAGGCCATTTCAACTCAGCCCCCTGGTTAGCGTGCCCCAGAGGCAGCAGATCAAACATATCTTGTGGCTAATGGCCAATGGGAATGCGAGGCATGCTGTACAGGGATCCATCCTTCGAACCGTGCTCTCCAGTCCTTCCGTATGGTATGTCCTGGAGCCATGCAACAGGACACGAATGTCCCACAGAAGGAAACCTGGTGGTTTGGGGCAACCTCCAAACTCAGCGTGGGAAAACTTCCTTGGCCTCATGAGGCCCCCGCTTCATGAAGGTGCCAACATGGACACATACTCCAGCCTCAGCCAACGTCTGATCCTCAGCCTGACTTCAGATGCAGGAGATTTTGATTCAGCCTCTGCCTAGTGGGCCTGCTCTGCCCTTGGCTCCAATCCTCACTTTAGCTTGTGTTCCTAGACTTCCGTCCTCACACTCCTGGCCCGCAAACCCTCCCTACTGGGAATTCTGGGGCCACAATGAAGCACTCCGCCTGCCTCCCAGGAGAAAAACTTTGTCTATGGTGCTGCCCAGAAACCCCAAATGAGGATCAAACTGCTTGGCCCTCGGCAACACCCCAATTGCATAGGCTACCTTAAACACTGATGCTCTGTCGCAAATAGCCTGAGCCCAGACCTTCCAACAGACACCGACACAGCTGGCTGCACACCCAGCACATTGGACCCGCCACTGCCTTAGGCCACCATCCATTCCCAACCTGGGTTTTCAGTCATCAGAACCTAGACCTTATCTCCAATCCCTGCACAGGGGGGAACCTGATGCACAAGTCAGAACCCCTCCTTCCCCATGGCAAGAAACCTTGCTGCTGGCAGTGAGTCAAACCTTCAGTGTAGGAGAAAATGGCATGGCCCATGAGGCCACGCCCATGTGTGAGGGCCGCCTTGGGCACAAACACACATTGTGACCCTCAGCGTGAGTACCTTATTCAAGTAACGCCTCTCAGTGATTGGAACAAGAGCCCGCATATGTGGCTTGCCATGCCCATAGGCACGCAGGACTAACTAGATGGTGTGTATTCCAGTTGAGGGAACCCACTGCTGTGCTCTAGAGTCCCTCTCCTGGGCGGTCCCCTGTGGCAGAAAACAGTACTCTTCCCTTCCCACAGAATGAACCCAAACACTTGGGAGCTTGGACAATCCCCTGAGAGGAAGGCTCTTACTCGGCCCCTGAAGCAACCCCTACCCTGAACGGCCACTGTGAACGCAACACCCAGAGACAAAAGCCTGAGTGACTGCCTCCCACTTGCCCTCCTTTGATATCCAGAGGATCTCCCCTCTCGGACTGGAGATCAGGCCTGCCATTACCTTGGCCCCTACCTGAGCCAAGTTTGCTTTTTCAGACATCTGTCCCCACAGCCCTGGCAAACACAGCCTCTAGGCTGGGTCCTCTGGAGCCATACCACAGGACCATGCCTGCTCTCTCCTGGGAAACTCTGTCCATTCCTTTGGCCACACACTTCCAGAATATGAGAAACCTCAAGGCCCCCGAGGATATACCATTACCGGGAGCCTCCCTGCACACACTGGGGCCTTCGGACACAAGCTGAGCTGCTACCTCCATGAAGGCATGCACACAGATGTCAACAGAGATAGAAGGTTGAGCCGGACAGGCCCTTAGGCCCTAATCTCAACTCTTGCTTTGTTTTCCAGGTGTCACTCCTCAGAGGCTTTGGTTCGAAGAACAGGATATGGGGCTTTCCTGAGGCACTGAACAGAACTTCTCTCGTCTCCACATGGGAAGCTTCCTTGTTGGAGCCGTGTCAAACACCTCAGGTTGGAGAATCCTGCAGAGTCCCTGAGCCACCTCCACATTCCAAGGTCTCCCAGGCCAACAAGCCACAGTAGGACTCATCTTCAGGAGAGTCCATTTCAACTCTCCCCTCTGGGTAGCTCACCCAGGAGCCCGCAGATTGAGCCTGCCTTGTCCTGACTAAAGAGTGGGAATATGAGGTGGCGTTCCCAGGCATCCATGCTTAGACACCTGCTCTCGAGTCTTTCCGTATGGGGCCACCTGGAACCATCCAATAGCACTCGACTTTCGTGCAGAAGGAAACCTTGAGGTTTGGAGTAGTTCACAAATCCCATCGCAGGCAAACCTTCCTGGCCTCATGAGGCCCCCACACCATTCAGGCAGAGGCCATGCTGGATAAAAACTCTAGCCTGAGGCACGTCTCAGAGTTGAAATGACCTCAGTGCAGGAGATCTCGATTCAGCCTCTCAGAGTGGGCCTGCCGTGCCATCGGTCCCAAACCTCACGCTAGCTTGTGTTTTCAGACTTCCTTCCTCACACTCCTGGCAAACAAGCCCTCCGGACTAGGAACTCCAGAACCACAACCCAGCCCAGGGTCTGCCCAAGGGAAGAAAAACGTTTCCCTGTGGGGCTCTCTCCAGAAAACCCAGATGAGGATCAACCTGCTTGGGCCTCGACGGTACCCGAACTGGATAGGCTGCTCTGGGCACTCATGCTCTGTCTGACACAGCCTGAAGCCAGACATCCAGACAGACAAGGAGACAGCTGGCCGCACACCCAGCACTTCGGACACGCCATGGTCTTATGCCGTCACCTCTTCCTAACCTTGGTTTTCAGATATCTGAACCTAGACATTATATCAATTCTCCACACAGCTGGGTATCGCAAGCACAACACAGAACTCCTCCTTCCTCGAGGCTGTAAAGCTGCTCTCGGCATGGAGTCACACCTTCAGGGTGGGAGAAACCTTCCTGGTCCCTGATGCCACGCCCAAACTTGAGTGCTGCTTGGGCACAAATTCACACTCTGACCCTCAGCATGAGCCCCATGTCAAAGAAAGGCCTGTCAGGGCCTGGGCCAAGAGCCCGCATATGGGGCTTGCCAAGCCCCTATGCACCCAATCCTCACCAGTGTTTGAGTTTTCCAGTCGCCCCGCCCGTACCTGGGGCTCTGCTCTGGAATCCCTTTCTTGGAGAGACACGTGAGCCAGACAACACTTTTCCACCCTTCCCACAAAGTGACCCCAAACTCTTGGGAGCTGGGACAAATCCCCAGAGAGGGATACTCGTCCACAGTCCCTGAGGCCACCCCTCCAATCCACGGCTATCTCGGACACAACATCCAGAGACAAAAGCCTGATGGAACGCCTCCCACTCGCCCTTGTTTCAGAGGCCCAGGAGCTCCCTCTCGGGCTGTACATCCGGCCTGCCATACCCTAGGCGCCACTCATAAGCTGAGTTTGTGTTTTCAGACTTCTGTGCCCTCAGCGTGGACCCACACAACCGCCAGGCTAGGGCCTCTGGAGCCACAGCGAAAGATTGTGCCTGCCCTCTCCAAGGAAATTGTGCCCAATCCATTGACCACAACCCTACAGGTTAGGGAAAAGCTCCAAGGCCCCTGAGGCCATCAATAGTGTAGGCCACCCTGGACTAAGAGGGGCTCTCTGACACCAGCGGAGCAACTATCTCCACTTAGACTCTCAGACAGTGTCCCCAGAGACAGAAGGTTGAAATGGACAGGCCCCCAGGCCCTAATCTGAACCTTAGCTTTGGTTTCCATGTGTCCGTCCTCAGAGGTCTGTTTTCGTAGACCAGCACACGGGGCTTTTCTGAGGCTCCAAACCAAACCTCTCTCGTCTCCACATGGGGAGCTTACTTACTGGGGATGTATCAAACCCTTCAGGTAGGAGAGTTCCGCAGGGCCACTGAACAACCAGCACATTCCAAGGTTTCCATGGACCCAAACGCACATTATGACGCATCCTCAGGAGAGGCCATTTCAACTCAGCCCCCTGGTTAGCGTGCCCCAGAGGCAGCAGATCAAACATATCTTGTGGCTAATGGCCAATGGGAATGCGAGGCATGCTGTACAGGGATCCATCCTTCGAACCGTGCTCTCCAGTCCTTCCGTATGGTATGTCCTGGAGCCATGCAACAGGACTCGAATGTCCCCAGAAGGAAACCTGGTGGTTTGGGGCAACCTCCAAACTCAGCGTGGGAAAACTTCCTTGGCCTCAAGAGGCCCCCGCTTCATGAAGGTGCCAACATGGACACATACTCCAGCCTCAGCCAACGTCTGATCCTCAGCCTGACTTCAGATGCAGGAGATTTTGATTCAGCCTCTGCCTAGTGGGCCTGCTCTGCCCTTGGCTCCAATCCTCACTTTAGCTTGTGTTCCTAGACTTCCGTCCTCACACTCCTGGCCCGCAAACCCTCCCTACTGGGAATTCTGGGGCCACAATGAAGCACTCCGCCTGCCTCCCAGGAGAAAAACTTTGTCTATGGTGCTGCCCAGAAACCCCAAATGAGGATCAAACTGCTTGGCCCTCGGCAACACCCCAATTGCATAGGCTACCTTAAACACTGATGCTCTGTCGCAAATAGCCTGAGCCCAGACCTTCCAACAGACACCGACACAGCTGGCTGCACACCCAGCACATTGGACCCGCCACTGCCTTAGGCCACCATCCATTCCCAACCGGGGTTTTCAGTCATCAGAACCTAGACCTTATCTCCAATCCCTGCACAGGGGGGAACCTGATGCACAAGTCAGAACCCCTCCTTCCCCATGGCAAGAAACCTTGCTGCTGGCAGTGAGTCAAACCTTCAGTGTAGGAGAAAACGGCATGGCCCATGAGGCCACGCCCATGTGTGAGGGCCGCCTTGGGCACAAACACACATTGTGACCCTCAGCGTGAGTACCTTATTCAAGTAACGCCTCTCAGTGATTGGACCAAGAGCCCGCATATGTGGCTTGCCATGCCCATAGGCACGCAGGACTAACTAGATGGTGTGTATTCCAGTTGAGGGAACCCACTGCTGTGCTCTAGAGTCCCTCTCCTGGGGGGTCCCCTGTGGCAGAAAACAGTACTCTTCCCTTCCCACAGAATGAACCCAAACACTTGGGAGCTTGGACAATCCCCTGAGAGGAAGGCTCTTCCTCGGCCCCTGAAGCAACCCCTACCCTGAACGGCCACTGTGAACGCAACACCCAGAGACAAAAGCCTGAGTGACTGCCTCGACTTGCCCTCTTTGATATCCAGAGGATCTCCCCTCTCGGACTGGAGATCAGGCCTGCCATTACCTTGGCCCCTACCTGAGCCAAGTTTGCTTTTTCAGACATCTGTCCCCACAGCCCTGGCAAACACAGCCTCTAGGCTGGGTCCTCTGGAGCCATACCACAGGACCATGCCTGCTCTCTCCTGGGAAACTCTGTCCATTCCTTTGGCCACACACTTCCAGAATATGAGAAACCTCAAGGCCCCCGAGGACATACCATTACCGGGAGCCTCCCTGCACACACTGGGGCCTTCGGACACAAGCTGAGCTGCTACCTCCATGAAGGCATGCACACAGATGTCAACAGAGATAGAAGGTTGAGCCGGACAGGCACTCAGGCCCTAATCTCAACTCTTGCTTTGTTTTCCAGGTGTCACTCCTCAGAGGCTTTGGTTCGAAGAACAGGATATGGCGCTTTCCTGAGGCACTGAACAGAACTTCTCTCGTCTCCACATGGGAAGCTTCCTTGTTGGAGCCGTGTCAAACACCTCAGGTTGGAGAATCCTGCAGAGTCCCTGAGCCACCTCCACATTCCAAGGTCTCCCAGGCCAACAAGCCACAGTAGGACTCATCTTCAGGAGAGTCCATTTCAACTCTCCCCTCTGGGTAGCTCACCCAGGAGCCCGCAGATTGAGCCTGCCTTGTCCTGACTAAAGAGTGGGAATATGAGGTGGCGTTCCCAGGCATCCATGCTTAGACACCTGCTCTCGAGTCTTTCCGTATGGGGCCTCCTGGAACCATCCAATAGCACTCGACTTTCGTGCAGAAGGAAACCTTGAGGTTTGGAGTAGTTCACAAATCCCATCGCAGGCAAACCTTCCTGGCCTCATGAGGCCCCCACACCATTCAGGCAGAGGCCATGCTGGACAAAAACTCTAGCCTGAGGCACGTCTCAGAGTTGAAATGACCTCAGTGCAGGAGATCTCGATTCAGCCTCTCAGAGTGGGCCTGCCGTTCCATCGGTCCCAAACCTCACGCTAGCTTGTGTTTTCAGACTTCCTTCCTCACACTCCTGGCAAACAAGCCCTCCGGACTAGGAACTCCAGAACCACAACCCAGCCCAGGGTCTGCCCAAGGGAAGAAAAACATTTCCCTGTGGGGCTCTCTCCAGAAAACCCAGATGAGGATCAACCTGCTCGGGCCTCGACGGTACCCGAACTGGATAGGCTGCTCTGGGCACTCATGCTCTGTCTGACACAGCCTGAAGCCAGACGTCCAGACAGACAAGGAGACAGCTGGCCGCACACCCAGCACTTCGGACACGCCATGGTCTTATGCCGTCACCTCTTCCTAACCTTGGTTTTCAGATATCTGAACCTAGACATTATATCAATTCTCCACACAGCTGGGTATCGCAAGCACAACACAGAACTCCTCCTTCCCCGTGGCTGTAAAGCTTGCTCTTGGCATGGAGTCACACCTTCAGGGTGGGAGAAACCTTCCTGGTCCCTGATGCCACGCCCAAACTTGAGTGCTGCTTGGGCACAAATTCACACTCTGACCCTCAGCATGAGCCCCATGTCAAAGAAAGGCCTGTCAGGGCCTGGGCCAAGAGCCCGCATATGGGGCTTGCCAAGCCCCTATGCACCCAATCCTCACCAGTGTTTGAGTTTTCCAGTCGCCCCGCCCGTACCTGGGGCTCTGCTCTGGAATCCCTTTCTTGGAGAGACACGTGAGCCAGACACCACTTTTCCACCCTTCCCACAAAATGACCCCAAACTCTTGGGAGCTGGGACAAATCCCCAGAGAGGGATACTCGTCCACAGTCCCTGAGGCCACCCCTCCAATCCACGGCTATCTCGGACACAACATCCAGAGACAAAAGCCTGATGGAACGCCTCCCACTCGCCCTTGTTTCAGAGGCCCAGGAGCTCCCTCTCGGGCTGTACATCCGGCCTGCCATACCCTAGGCGCCACTCATAAGCTGAGTTTGTGTTTTCAGACTTCTGTGCCCTCAGCGTGGACCCACACAACCGCCAGGCTAGGGCCTCTGGAGCCACAGCGAAAGATTGTGCCTGCCCTCTCCAAGGAAATTGTGCCCAATCCATTGACCACAACCCTACAGGTTAGGGAAAAGCTCCAAGGCCCCTGAGGCCATCAATAGTGTAGGCCACCCTGGACTAAGAGGGGCTCTCTGACACCAGCGGAGCAACTATCTCCACTTAGACTCTCAGACAGTGTCCCCAGAGACAGAAGGTTGAAATGGACAGGCCCCCAGGCCCTAATCTGAACCTTAGCTTTGGTTTCCATGTGTCCGTCCTCAGAGGTCTGTTTTCGTAGACCAGCACACGGGGCTTTTCTGAGGCTCCAAACCAAACCTCTCTCGTCTCCACATGGGGAGCTTACTTACTGGGGATGTATCAAACCCTTCAGGTAGGAGAGTTCCGCAGGGCCACTGAACAACCAGCACATTCCAAGGTTTCCATGGACCCAAACGCACATTATGACGCATCCTCAGGAGAGGCCATTTCAACTCAGCCCCCTGGTTAGCGTGCCCCAGAGGCAGCAGATCAAACATATCTTGTGGCTAATGACCAAAGGGAATGCGAGGCATGCTGTACAGGGATCCATCCTTCGAACCGTGCTCTCCAGTCCTTCCGTATGGTATGTCCTGGAGCCATGCAACAGGACTCGAATGTCCCACAGAAGGAAACCTGGTGGTTTGGGGCAACCTCCAAACTCAGCGTGGGAAAACTTCCTTGGCCTCATGAGGCCCCCGCTTCATGAAGGTGCCAACATGGACACATACTCCAGCCTCAGCCAACGTCTGATCCTCAGCCTGACTTCAGATGCAGGAGATTTTGATTCAGCCTCTGCCTAGTGGGCCTGCTCTGCCCTTGGCTCCAATCCTCACTTTAGCTTGTGTTCCTAGACTTCCGTCCTCACACTCCTGGCCCGCAAACCCTCCCTACTGGGAATTCTGGGGCCACAATGAAGCACTCCGCGTGCCTCCCAGGAGAAAAACTTTGTCTATGGTGCTGCCCAGAAACCCCAAATGAGGATCAAACTGCTTGGCCCTCGGCAACACCCCAATTGCATAGGCTACCTTAAACACTGATGCTCTGTCGCAAATAGCCTGAGCCCAGACCTTCCAACAGACACCGACACAGCTGGCTGCACACCCAGCACATTGGACCCGCCACTGCCTTAGGCCACCATCCATTCCCAACCGGGGTTTTCAGTCATCAGAACCTAGACCTTATCTCCAATCCCTGCACAGGGGGGAACCTGATGCACAAGTCAGAACCCCTCCTTCCCCATGGCAAGAAACCTTGCTGCTGGCAGTGAGTCAAACCTTCAGTGTAGGAGAAAACGGCATGGCCCATGAGGCCACGCCCATGTGTGAGGGCCGCCTTGGGCACAAACACACATTGTGACCCTCAGCGTGAGTACCTTATTCAAGTAACGCCTCTCAGTGATTGGACCAAGAGCCCGCATATGTGGCTTGCCATGCCCATAGGCACGCAGGACTAACTAGATGGTGTGTATTCCAGTTGAGGGAACCCACTGCTGTGCTCTAGAGTCCCTCTCCTGGGGGGTCCCCTGTGGCAGAAAACAGTACTCTTCCCTTCCCACAGAATGAACCCAAACACTTGGGAGCTTGGACAATCCCCTGAGAGGAAGGCTCTTCCTCGGCCCCTGAAGCAACCCCTACCCTGAACGGCCACTGTGAACGCAACACCCAGAGACAAAAGCCTGAGTGACTGCCTCGACTTGCCCTCTTTGATATCCAGAGGATCTCCCCTCTCGGACTGGAGATCAGGCCTGCCATTACCTTGGCCCCTACCTGAGCCAAGTTTGCTTTTTCAGACATCTGTCCCCACAGCCCTGGCAAACACAGCCTCTAGGCTGGGTCCTCTGGAGCCATACCACAGGACCATGCCTGCTCTCTCCTGGGAAACTCTGTCCATTCCTTTGGCCACACACTTCCAGAATATGAGAAACCTCAAGGCCCCCGAGGACATACCATTACCGGGAGCCTCCCTGCACACACTGGGGCCTTCGGACACAAGCTGAGCTGCTACCTCCATGAAGGCATGCACACAGATGTCAACAGAGATAGAAGGTTGAGCCGGACAGGCACTCAGGCCCTAATCTCAACTCTTGCTTTGTTTTCCAGGTGTCACTCCTCAGAGGCTTTGGTTCGAAGAACAGGATATGGCGCTTTCCTGAGGCACTGAACAGAACTTCTCTCGTCTCCACATGGGAAGCTTCCTTGTTGGAGCCGTGTCAAACACCTCAGGTTGGAGAATCCTGCAGAGTCCCTGAGCCACCTCCACATTCCAAGGTCTCCCAGGCCAACAAGCCACAGTAGGACTCATCTTCAGGAGAGTCCATTTCAACTCTCCCCTCTGGGTAGCTCACCCAGGAGCCCGCAGATTGAGCCTGCCTTGTCCTGACTAAAGAGTGGGAATATGAGGTGGCGTTCCCAGGCATCCATGCTTAGACACCTGCTCTCGAGTCTTTCCGTATGGGGCCACCTGGAACCATCCAATAGCACTCGACTTTCGTGCAGAAGGAAACCTTGAGGTTTGGAGTAGTTCACAAATCCCATCGCAGGCAAACCTTCCTGGCCTCATGAGGCCCCCACACCATTCAGGCAGAGGCCATGCTGGATAAAAACTCTAGCCTGAGGCACGTCTCAGAGTTGAAATGACCTCAGTGCAGGAGATCTCGATTCAGCCTCTCAGAGTGGGCCTGCCGTTCCATCGGTCCCAAACCTCACGCTAGCTTGTGTTTTCAGACTTCCTTCCTCACACTCCTGGCAAACAAGCCCTCCGGACTAGGAACTCCAGAACCACAACCCAGCCCAGGGTCTGCCCAAGGGAAGAAAAACATTTCCCTGTGGGGCTCTCTCCAGAAAACCCAGATGAGGATCAACCTGCTCGGGCCTCGACGGTACCCGAACTGGATAGGCTGCTCTGGGCACTCATGCTCTGTCTGACACAGCCTGAAGCCAGACGTCCAGACAGACAAGGAGACAGCTGGCCGCACACCCAGCACTTCGGACACGCCATGGTCTTATGCCGTCACCTCTTCCTAACCTTGGTTTTCAGATATCTGAACCTAGACATTATATCAATTCTCCACACAGCTGGGTATCGCAAGCACAACACAGAACTCCTCCTTCCCCGTGGCTGTAAAGCTTGCTCTTGGCATGGAGTCACACCTTCAGGGTGGGAGAAACCTTCCTGGTCCCTGATGCCACGCCCAAACTTGAGTGCTGCTTGGGCACAAATTCACACTCTGACCCTCAGCATGAGCCCCATGTCAAAGAAAGGCCTGTCAGGGCCTGGGCCAAGAGCCCGCATATGGGGCTTGCCAAGCCCCTATGCACCCAATCCTCACCAGTGTTTGAGTTTTCCAGTCGCCCCGCCCGTACCTGGGGCTCTGCTCTGGAATCCCTTTCTTGGAGAGACACGTGAGCCAGACACCACTTTTCCACCCTTCCCACAAAATGACCCCAAACTCTTGGGAGCTGGGACAAATCCCCAGAGAGGGATACTCGTCCACAGTCCCTGAGGCCACCCCTCCAATCCACGGCTATCTCGGACACAACATCCAGAGACAAAAGCCTGAAGGAACGCCTCCCACTCGCCCTTGTTTCAGAGGCCCAGGAGCTCCCTCTCGGGCTGTACATCCGGCCTGCCATACCCTAGGCGCCACTCATAAGCTGAGTTTGTGTTTTCAGACTTCTGTGCCCTCAGCGTGGACCCACACAACCGCCAGGCTAGGGCCTCTGGAGCCACAGCGAAAGATTGTGCCTGCCCTCTCCAAGGAAATTGTGCCCAATCCATTGACCACAACCCTACAGGTTAGGGAAAAGCTCCAAGGCCCCTGAGGCCATCAATAGTGTAGGCCACCCTGGACTAAGAGGGGCTCTCTGACACCAGCGGAGCAACTATCTCCACTTAGACTCTCAGACAGTGTCCCCAGAGACAGAAGGTTGAAATGGACAGGCCCCCAGGCCCTAATCTGAACCTTAGCTTTGGTTTCCATATGTCCGTCCTCAGAGGTCTGTTTTCGTAGACCAGCACACGGGGCTTTTCTGAGGCTCCAAACCAAACCTCTCTCGTCTCCACATGGGGAGCTTACTTACTGGGGATGTATCAAACCCTTCAGGTAGGAGAGTTCCGCAGGGCCACTGAACAACCAGCACATTCCAAGGTTTCCATGGACCCAAACGCACATTATGACGCATCCTCAGGAGAGGCCATTTCAACTCAGCCCCCTGGTTAGCGTGCCCCAGAGGCAGCAGATCAAACATATCTTGTGGCTAATGACCAAAGGGAATGCGAGGCATGCTGTACAGGGATCCATCCTTCGAACCGTGCTCTCCAGTCCTTCCGTATGGTATGTCCTGGAGCCATGCAACAGGACTCGAATGTCCCACAGAAGGAAACCTGGTGGTTTGGGGCAACCTCCAAACTCAGCGTGGGAAAACTTCCTTGGCCTCATGAGGCCCCCGCTTCATGAAGGTGCCAACATGGACACATACTCCAGCCTCAGCCAACGTCTGATCCTCAGCCTGACTTCAGATGCAGGAGATTTTGATTCAGCCTCTGCCTAGTGGGCCTGCTCTGCCCTTGGCTCCAATCCTCACTTTAGCTTGTGTTCCTAGACTTCCGTCCTCACACTCCTGGCCCGCAAACCCTCCCTACTGGGAATTCTGGGGCCACAATGAAGCACTCCGCGTGCCTCCCAGGAGAAAAACTTTGTCTATGGTGCTGCCCAGAAACCCCAAATGAGGATCAAACTGCTTGGCCCTCGGCAACACCCCAATTGCATAGGCTACCTTAAACACTGATGCTCTGTCGCAAATAGCCTGAGCCCAGACCTTCCAACAGACACCGACACAGCTGGCTGCACACCCAGCACATTGGACCCGCCACTGCCTTAGGCCACCATCCATTCCCAACCGGGGTTTTCAGTCATCAGAACCTAGACCTTATCTCCAATCCCTGCACAGGGGGGAACCTGATGCACAAGTCAGAACCCCTCCTTCCCCATGGCAAGAAACCTTGCTGCTGGCAGTGAGTCAAACCTTCAGTGTAGGAGAAAACGGCATGGCCCATGAGGCCACGCCCATGTGTGAGGGCCGCCTTGGGCACAAACACACATTGTGACCCTCAGCGTGAGTACCTTATTCAAGTAACGCCTCTCAGTGATTGGACCAAGAGCCCGCATATGTGGCTTGCCATGCCCATAGGCACGCAGGACTAACTAGATGGTGTGTATTCCAGTTGAGGGAACCCACTGCTGTGCTCTAGAGTCCCTCTCCTGGGGGGTCCCCTGTGGCAGAAAACAGTACTCTTCCCTTCCCACAGAATGAACCCAAACACTTGGGAGCTTGGACAATCCCCTGAGAGGAAGGCTCTTCCTCGGCCCCTGAAGCAACCCCTACCCTGAACGGCCACTGTGAACGCAACACCCAGAGACAAAAGCCTGAGTGACTGCCTCGACTTGCCCTCTTTGATATCCAGAGGATCTCCCCTCTCGGACTGGAGATCAGGCCTGCCATTACCTTGGCCCCTACCTGAGCCAAGTTTGCTTTTTCAGACATCTGTCCCCACAGCCCTGGCAAACACAGCCTCTAGGCTGGGTCCTCTGGAGCCATACCACAGGACCATGCCTGCTCTCTCCTGGGAAACTCTGTCCATTCCTTTGGCCACACACTTCCAGAATATGAGAAACCTCAAGGCCCCCGAGGACATACCATTACCGGGAGCCTCCCTGCACACACTGGGGCCTTCGGACACAAGCTGAGCTGCTACCTCCATGAAGGCATGCACACAGATGTCAACAGAGATAGAAGGTTGAGCCGGACAGGCACTCAGGCCCTAATCTCAACTCTTGCTTTGTTTTCCAGGTGTCACTCCTCAGAGGCTTTGGTTCGAAGAACAGGATATGGCGCTTTCCTGAGGCACTGAACAGAACTTCTCTCGTCTCCACATGGGAAGCTTCCTTGTTGGAGCCGTGTCAAACACCTCAGGTTGGAGAATCCTGCAGAGTCCCTGAGCCACCTCCACATTCCAAGGTCTCCCAGGCCAACAAGCCACAGTAGGACTCATCTTCAGGAGAGTCCATTTCAACTCTCCCCTCTGGGTAGCTCACCCAGGAGCCCGCAGATTGAGCCTGCCTTGTCCTGACTAAAGAGTGGGAATATGAGGTGGCGTTCCCAGGCATCCATGCTTAGACACCTGCTCTCGAGTCTTTCCGTATGGGGCCTCCTGGAACCATCCAATAGCACTCGACTTTCGTGCAGAAGGAAACCTTGAGGTTTGGAGTAGTTCACAAATCCCATCGCAGGCAAACCTTCCTGGCCTCATGAGGCCCCCACACCATTCAGGCAGAGGCCATGCTGGACAAAAACTCTAGCCTGAGGCACGTCTCAGAGTTGAAATGACCTCAGTGCAGGAGATCTCGATTCAGCCTCTCAGAGTGGGCCTGCCGTTCCATCGGTCCCAAACCTCACGCTAGCTTGTGTTTTCAGACTTCCTTCCTCACACTCCTGGCAAACAAGCCCTCCGGACTAGGAACTCCAGAACCACAACCCAGCCCAGGGTCTGCCCAAGGGAAGAAAAACGTTTCCCTGTGGGGCTCTCTCCAGAAAACCCAGATGAGGATCAACCTGCTCGGGCCTCGACGGTACCCGAACTGGATAGGCTGCTCTGGGCACTCATGCTCTGTCTGACACAGCCTGAAGCCAGACGTCCAGACAGACAAGGAGACAGCTGGCCGCACACCCAGCACTTCGGACACGCCATGGTCTTATGCCGTCACCTCTTCCTAACCTTGGTTTTCAGATATCTGAACCTAGACATTATATCAATTCTCCACACAGCTGGGTATCGCAAGCACAACACAGAACTCCTCCTTCCCCGTGGCTGTAAAGCTTGCTCTTGGCATGGAGTCACACCTTCAGGGTGGGAGAAACCTTCCTGGTCCCTGATGCCACGCCCAAACTTGAGTGCTGCTTGGGCACAAATTCACACTCTGACCCTCAGCATGAGCCCCATGTCAAAGAAAGGCCTGTCAGGGCCTGGGCCAAGAGCCCGCATATGGGGCTTGCCAAGCCCCTATGCACCCAATCCTCACCAGTGTTTGAGTTTTCCAGTCGCCCCGCCCGTACCTGGGGCTCTGCTCTGGAATCCCTTTCTTGGAGAGACACGTGAGCCAGACACCACTTTTCCACCCTTCCCACAAAATGACCCCAAACTCTTGGGAGCTGGGACAAATCCCCAGAGAGGGATACTCGTCCACAGTCCCTGAGGCCACCCCTCCAATCCACGGCTATCTCGGACACAACATCCAGAGACAAAAGCCTGAAGGAACGCCTCCCACTCGCCCTTGTTTCAGAGGCCCAGGAGCTCCCTCTCGGGCTGTACATCCGGCCTGCCATACCCTAGGCGCCACTCATAAGCTGAGTTTGTGTTTTCAGACTTCTGTGCCCTCAGCGTGGACCCACACAACCGCCAGGCTAGGGCCTCTGGAGCCACAGCGAAAGATTGTGCCTGCCCTCTCCAAGGAAATTGTGCCCAATCCATTGACCACAACCCTACAGGTTAGGGAAAAGCTCCAAGGCCCCTGAGGCCATCAATAGTGTAGGCCACCCTGGACTAAGAGGGGCTCTCTGACACCAGCGGAGCAACTATCTCCACTTAGACTCTCAGACAGTGTCCCCAGAGACAGAAGGTTGAAATGGACAGGCCCCCAGGCCCTAATCTGAACCTTAGCTTTGGTTTCCATGTGTCCGTCCTCAGAGGTCTGTTTTCGTAGACCAGCACACGGGGCTTTTCTGAGGCTCCAAACCAAACCTCTCTCGTCTCCACATGGGGAGCTTACTTACTGGGGATGTATCAAACCCTTCAGGTAGGAGAGTTCCGCAGGGCCACTGAACAACCAGCACATTCCAAGGTTTCCATGGACCCAAACGCACATTATGACGCATCCTCAGGAGAGGCCATTTCAACTCAGCCCCCTGGTTAGCGTGCCCCAGAGGCAGCAGATCAAACATATCTTGTGGCTAATGACCAAAGGGAATGCGAGGCATGCTGTACAGGGATCCATCCTTCGAACCGTGCTCTCCAGTCCTTCCGTATGGTATGTCCTGGAGCCATGCAACAGGACTCGAATGTCCCACAGAAGGAAACCTGGTGGTTTGGGGCAACCTCCAAACTCAGCGTGGGAAAACTTCCTTGGCCTCATGAGGCCCCCGCTTCATGAAGGTGCCAACATGGACACATACTCCAGCCTCAGCCAACGTCTGATCCTCAGCCTGACTTCAGATGCAGGAGATTTTGATTCAGCCTCTGCCTAGTGGGCCTGCTCTGCCCTTGGCTCCAATCCTCACTTTAGCTTGTGTTCCTAGACTTCCGTCCTCACACTCCTGGCCCGCAAACCCTCCCTACTGGGAATTCTGGGGCCACAATGAAGCACTCCGCGTGCCTCCCAGGAGAAAAACTTTGTCTATGGTGCTGCCCAGAAACCCCAAATGAGGATCAAACTGCTTGGCCCTCGGCAACACCCCAATTGCATAGGCTACCTTAAACACTGATGCTCTGTCGCAAATAGCCTGAGCCCAGACCTTCCAACAGACACCGACACAGCTGGCTGCACACCCAGCACATTGGACCCGCCACTGCCTTAGGCCACCATCCATTCCCAACCGGGGTTTTCAGTCATCAGAACCTAGACCTTATCTCCAATCCCTGCACAGGGGGGAACCTGATGCACAAGTCAGAACCCCTCCTTCCCCATGGCAAGAAACCTTGCTGCTGGCAGTGAGTCAAACCTTCAGTGTAGGAGAAAACGGCATGGCCCATGAGGCCACGCCCATGTGTGAGGGCCGCCTTGGGCACAAACACACATTGTGACCCTCAGCGTGAGTACCTTATTCAAGTAACGCCTCTCAGTGATTGGACCAAGAGCCCGCATATGTGGCTTGCCATGCCCATAGGCACGCAGGACTAACTAGATGGTGTGTATTCCAGTTGAGGGAACCCACTGCTGTGCTCTAGAGTCCCTCTCCTGGGGGGTCCCCTGTGGCAGAAAACAGTACTCTTCCCTTCCCACAGAATGAACCCAAACACTTGGGAGCTTGGACAATCCCCTGAGAGGAAGGCTCTTCCTCGGCCCCTGAAGCAACCCCTACCCTGAACGGCCACTGTGAACGCAACACCCAGAGACAAAAGCCTGAGTGACTGCCTCGACTTGCCCTCTTTGATATCCAGAGGATCTCCCCTCTCGGACTGGAGATCAGGCCTGCCATTACCTTGGCCCCTACCTGAGCCAAGTTTGCTTTTTCAGACATCTGTCCCCACAGCCCTGGCAAACACAGCCTCTAGGCTGGGTCCTCTGGAGCCATACCACAGGACCATGCCTGCTCTCTCCTGGGAAACTCTGTCCATTCCTTTGGCCACACACTTCCAGAATATGAGAAACCTCAAGGCCCCCGAGGACATACCATTACCGGGAGCCTCCCTGCACACACTGGGGCCTTCGGACACAAGCTGAGCTGCTACCTCCATGAAGGCATGCACACAGATGTCAACAGAGATAGAAGGTTGAGCCGGACAGGCACTCAGGCCCTAATCTCAACTCTTGCTTTGTTTTCCAGGTGTCACTCCTCAGAGGCTTTGGTTCGAAGAACAGGATATGGCGCTTTCCTGAGGCACTGAACAGAATTTCTCTCGTCTCCACATGGGAAGCTTCCTTGTTGGAGCCGTGTCAAACACCTCAGGTTGGAGAATCCTGCAGAGTCCCTGAGCCACCTCCACATTCCAAGGTCTCCCAGGCCAACAAGCCACAGTAGGACTCATCTTCAGGAGAGTCCATTTCAACTCTCCCCTCTGGGTAGCTCACCCAGGAGCCCGCAGATTGAGCCTGCCTTGTCCTGACTAAAGAGTGGGAATATGAGGTGGCGTTCCCAGGCATCCATGCTTAGACACCTGCTCTCGAGTCTTTCCGTATGGGGCCTCCTGGAACCATCCAATAGCACTCGACTTTCGTGCAGAAGGAAACCTTGAGGTTTGGAGTAGTTCACAAATCCCATCGCAGGCAAACCTTCCTGGCCTCATGAGGCCCCCACACCATTCAGGCAGAGGCCATGCTGGACAAAAACTCTAGCCTGAGGCACGTCTCAGAGTTGAAATGACCTCAGTGCAGGAGATCTCGATTCAGCCTCTCAGAGTGGGCCTGCCGTTCCATCGGTCCCAAACCTCACGCTAGCTTGTGTTTTCAGACTTCCTTCCTCACACTCCTGGCAAACAAGCCCTCCGGACTAGGAACTCCAGAACCACAACCCAGCCCAGGGTCTGCCCAAGGGAAGAAAAACGTTTCCCTGTGGGGCTCTCTCCAGAAAACCCAGATGAGGATCAACCTGCTCGGGCCTCGACGGTACCCGAACTGGATAGGCTGCTCTGGGCACTCATGCTCTGTCTGACACAGCCTGAAGCCAGACGTCCAGACAGACAAGGAGACAGCTGGCCGCACACCCAGCACTTCGGACACGCCATGGTCTTATGCCGTCACCTCTTCCTAACCTTGGTTTTCAGATATCTGAACCTAGACATTATATCAATTCTCCACACAGCTGGGTATCGCAAGCACAACACAGAACTCCTCCTTCCCCGTGGCTGTAAAGCTTGCTCTTGGCATGGAGTCACACCTTCAGGGTGGGAGAAACCTTCCTGGTCCCTGATGCCACGCCCAAACTTGAGTGCTGCTTGGGCACAAATTCACACTCTGACCCTCAGCATGAGCCCCATGTCAAAGAAAGGCCTGTCAGGGCCTGGGCCAAGAGCCCGCATA
The DNA here is from genome assembly GCF_964662115.1 of Mustela nivalis. Classification (NCBI taxonomy): domain Eukaryota; kingdom Metazoa; phylum Chordata; class Mammalia; order Carnivora; family Mustelidae; genus Mustela; species Mustela nivalis. The sequence goes on along the minus strand of NW_028135296.1, from coordinate 25,382 downwards.
TGGGGCTTGCCAAGCCCCTATGCACCCAATCCTCACCAGTGTTTGAGTTTTCCAGTCGCCCCGCCCGTACCTGGGGCTCTGCTCTGGAATCCCTTTCTTGGAGAGACACGTGAGCCAGACACCACTTTTCCACCCTTCCCACAAAATGACCCCAAACTCTTGGGAGCTGGGACAAATCCCCAGAGAGGGATACTCGTCCACAGTCCCTGAGGCCACCCCTCCAATCCACGGCTATCTCGGACACAACATCCAGAGACAAAAGCCTGAAGGAACGCCTCCCACTCGCCCTTGTTTCAGAGGCCCAGGAGCTCCCTCTCGGGCTGTACATCCGGCCTGCCATACCCTAGGCGCCACTCATAAGCTGAGTTTGTGTTTTCAGACTTCTGTGCCCTCAGCGTGGACCCACACAACCGCCAGGCTAGGGCCTCTGGAGCCACAGCGAAAGATTGTGCCTGCCCTCTCCAAGGAAATTGTGCCCAATCCATTGACCACAACCCTACAGGTTAGGGAAAAGCTCCAAGGCCCCTGAGGCCATCAATAGTGTAGGCCACCCTGGACTAAGAGGGGCTCTCTGACACCAGCGGAGCAACTATCTCCACTTAGACTCTCAGACAGTGTCCCCAGAGACAGAAGGTTGAAATGGACAGGCCCCCAGGCCCTAATCTGAACCTTAGCTTTGGTTTCCATGTGTCCGTCCTCAGAGGTCTGTTTTCGTAGACCAGCACACGGGGCTTTTCTGAGGCTCCAAACCAAACCTCTCTCGTCTCCACATGGGGAGCTTACTTACTGGGGATGTATCAAACCCTTCAGGTAGGAGAGTTCCGCAGGGCCACTGAACAACCAGCACATTCCAAGGTTTCCATGGACCCAAACGCACATTATGACGCATCCTCAGGAGAGGCCATTTCAACTCAGCCCCCTGGTTAGCGTGCCCCAGAGGCAGCAGATCAAACATATCTTGTGGCTAATGACCAAAGGGAATGCGAGGCATGCTGTACAGGGATCCATCCTTCGAACCGTGCTCTCCAGTCCTTCCGTATGGTATGTCCTGGAGCCATGCAACAGGACTCGAATGTCCCACAGAAGGAAACCTGGTGGTTTGGGGCAACCTCCAAACTCAGCGTGGGAAAACTTCCTTGGCCTCATGAGGCCCCCGCTTCATGAAGGTGCCAACATGGACACATACTCCAGCCTCAGCCAACGTCTGATCCTCAGCCTGACTTCAGATGCAGGAGATTTTGATTCAGCCTCTGCCTAGTGGGCCTGCTCTGCCCTTGGCTCCAATCCTCACTTTAGCTTGTGTTCCTAGACTTCCGTCCTCACACTCCTGGCCCGCAAACCCTCCCTACTGGGAATTCTGGGGCCACAATGAAGCACTCCGCGTGCCTCCCAGGAGAAAAACTTTGTCTATGGTGCTGCCCAGAAACCCCAAATGAGGATCAAACTGCTTGGCCCTCGGCAACACCCCAATTGCATAGGCTACCTTAAACACTGATGCTCTGTCGCAAATAGCCTGAGCCCAGACCTTCCAACAGACACCGACACAGCTGGCTGCACACCCAGCACATTGGACCCGCCACTGCCTTAGGCCACCATCCATTCCCAACCGGGGTTTTCAGTCATCAGAACCTAGACCTTATCTCCAATCCCTGCACAGGGGGGAACCTGATGCACAAGTCAGAACCCCTCCTTCCCCATGGCAAGAAACCTTGCTGCTGGCAGTGAGTCAAACCTTCAGTGTAGGAGAAAACGGCATGGCCCATGAGGCCACGCCCATGTGTGAGGGCCGCCTTGGGCACAAACACACATTGTGACCCTCAGCGTGAGTACCTTATTCAAGTAACGCCTCTCAGTGATTGGACCAAGAGCCCGCATATGTGGCTTGCCATGCCCATAGGCACGCAGGACTAACTAGATGGTGTGTATTCCAGTTGAGGGAACCCACTGCTGTGCTCTAGAGTCCCTCTCCTGGGGGGTCCCCTGTGGCAGAAAACAGTACTCTTCCCTTCCCACAGAATGAACCCAAACACTTGGGAGCTTGGACAATCCCCTGAGAGGAAGGCTCTTCCTCGGCCCCTGAAGCAACCCCTACCCTGAACGGCCACTGTGAACGCAACACCCAGAGACAAAAGCCTGAGTGACTGCCTCGACTTGCCCTCTTTGATATCCAGAGGATCTCCCCTCTCGGACTGGAGATCAGGCCTGCCATTACCTTGGCCCCTACCTGAGCCAAGTTTGCTTTTTCAGACATCTGTCCCCACAGCCCTGGCAAACACAGCCTCTAGGCTGGGTCCTCTGGAGCCATACCACAGGACCATGCCTGCTCTCTCCTGGGAAACTCTGTCCATTCCTTTGGCCACACACTTCCAGAATATGAGAAACCTCAAGGCCCCCGAGGACATACCATTACCGGGAGCCTCCCTGCACACACTGGGGCCTTCGGACACAAGCTGAGCTGCTACCTCCATGAAGGCATGCACACAGATGTCAACAGAGATAGAAGGTTGAGCCGGACAGGCACTCAGGCCCTAATCTCAACTCTTGCTTTGTTTTCCAGGTGTCACTCCTCAGAGGCTTTGGTTCGAAGAACAGGATATGGCGCTTTCCTGAGGCACTGAACAGAACTTCTCTCGTCTCCACATGGGAAGCTTCCTTGTTGGAGCCGTGTCAAACACCTCAGGTTGGAGAATCCTGCAGAGTCCCTGAGCCACCTCCACATTCCAAGGTCTCCCAGGCCAACAAGCCACAGTAGGACTCATCTTCAGGAGAGTCCATTTCAACTCTCCCCTCTGGGTAGCTCACCCAGGATCCCGCAGATTGAGCCTGCCTTGTCCTGACTAAAGAGTGGGAATATGAGGTGGCGTTCCCAGGCATCCATGCTTAGACACCTGCTCTCGAGTCTTTCCGTATGGGGCCTCCTGGAACCATCCAATAGCACTCGACTTTCGTGCAGAAGGAAACCTTGAGGTTTGGAGTAGTTCACAAATCCCATCGCAGGCAAACCTTCCTGGCCTCATGAGGCCCCCACACCATTCAGGCAGAGGCCATGCTGGACAAAAACTCTAGCCTGAGGCACGTCTCAGAGTTGAAATGACCTCAGTGCAGGAGATCTCGATTCAGCCTCTCAGAGTGGGCCTGCCGTTCCATCGGTCCCAAACCTCACGCTAGCTTGTGTTTTCAGACTTCCTTCCTCACACTCCTGGCAAACAAGCCCTCCGGACTAGGAACTCCAGAACCACAACCCAGCCCAGGGTCTGCCCAAGGGAAGAAAAACGTTTCCCTGTGGGGCTCTCTCCAGAAAACCCAGATGAGGATCAACCTGCTCGGGCCTCGACGGTACCCGAACTGGATAGGCTGCTCTGGGCACTCATGCTCTGTCTGACACAGCCTGAAGCCAGACGTCCAGACAGACAAGGAGACAGCTGGCCGCACACCCAGCACTTCGGACACGCCATGGTCTTATGCCGTCACCTCTTCCTAACCTTGGTTTTCAGATATCTGAACCTAGACATTATATCAATTCTCCACACAGCTGGGTATCGCAAGCACAACACAGAACTCCTCCTTCCCCGTGGCTGTAAAGCTTGCTCTTGGCATGGAGTCACACCTTCAGGGTGGGAGAAACCTTCCTGGTCCCTGATGCCACGCCCAAACTTGAGTGCTGCTTGGGCACAAATTCACACTCTGACCCTCAGCATGAGCCCCATGTCAAAGAAAGGCCTGTCAGGGCCTGGGCCAAGAGCCCGCATATGGGGCTTGCCAAGCCCCTATGCACCCAATCCTCACCAGTGTTTGAGTTTTCCAGTCGCCCCGCCCGTACCTGGGGCTCTGCTCTGGAATCCCTTTCTTGGAGAGACACGTGAGCCAGACACCACTTTTCCACCCTTCCCACAAAATGACCCCAAACTCTTGGGAGCTGGGACAAATCCCCAGAGAGGGATACTCGTCCACAGTCCCTGAGGCCACCCCTCCAATCCACGGCTATCTCGGACACAACATCCAGAGACAAAAGCCTGAAGGAACGCCTCCCACTCGCCCTTGTTTCAGAGGCCCAGGAGCTCCCTCTCGGGCTGTACATCCGGCCTGCCATACCCTAGGCGCCACTCATAAGCTGAGTTTGTGTTTTCAGACTTCTGTGCCCTCAGCGTGGACCCACACAACCGCCAGGCTAGGGCCTCTGGAGCCACAGCGAAAGATTGTGCCTGCCCTCTCCAAGGAAATTGTGCCCAATCCATTGACCACAACCCTACAGGTTAGGGAAAAGCTCCAAGGCCCCTGAGGCCATCAATAGTGTAGGCCACCCTGGACTAAGAGGGGCTCTCTGACACCAGCGGAGCAACTATCTCCACTTAGACTCTCAGACAGTGTCCCCAGAGACAGAAGGTTGAAATGGACAGGCCCCCAGGCCCTAATCTGAACCTTAGCTTTGGTTTCCATGTGTCCGTCCTCAGAGGTCTGTTTTCGTAGACCAGCACACGGGGCTTTTCTGAGGCTCCAAACCAAACCTCTCTCGTCTCCACATGGGGAGCTTACTTACTGGGGATGTATCAAACCCTTCAGGTAGGAGAGTTCCGCAGGGCCACTGAACAACCAGCACATTCCAAGGTTTCCATGGACCCAAACGCACATTATGACGCATCCTCAGGAGAGGCCATTTCAACTCAGCCCCCTGGTTAGCGTGCCCCAGAGGCAGCAGATCAAACATATCTTGTGGCTAATGACCAAAGGGAATGCGAGGCATGCTGTACAGGGATCCATCCTTCGAACCGTGCTCTCCAGTCCTTCCGTATGGTATGTCCTGGAGCCATGCAACAGGACTCGAATGTCCCACAGAAGGAAACCTGGTGGTTTGGGGCAACCTCCAAACTCAGCGTGGGAAAACTTCCTTGGCCTCATGAGGCCCCCGCTTCATGAAGGTGCCAACATGGACACATACTCCAGCCTCAGCCAACGTCTGATCCTCAGCCTGACTTCAGATGCAGGAGATTTTGATTCAGCCTCTGCCTAGTGGGCCTGCTCTGCCCTTGGCTCCAATCCTCACTTTAGCTTGTGTTCCTAGACTTCCGTCCTCACACTCCTGGCCCGCAAACCCTCCCTACTGGGAATTCTGGGGCCACAATGAAGCACTCCGCGTGCCTCCCAGGAGAAAAACTTTGTCTATGGTGCTGCCCAGAAACCCCAAATGAGGATCAAACTGCTTGGCCCTCGGCAACACCCCAATTGCATAGGCTACCTTAAACACTGATGCTCTGTCGCAAATAGCCTGAGCCCAGACCTTCCAACAGACACCGACACAGCTGGCTGCACACCCAGCACATTGGACCCGCCACTGCCTTAGGCCACCATCCATTCCCAACCGGGGTTTTCAGTCATCAGAACCTAGACCTTATCTCCAATCCCTGCACAGGGGGGAACCTGATGCACAAGTCAGAACCCCTCCTTCCCCATGGCAAGAAACCTTGCTGCTGGCAGTGAGTCAAACCTTCAGTGTAGGAGAAAACGGCATGGCCCATGAGGCCACGCCCATGTGTGAGGGCCGCCTTGGGCACAAACACACATTGTGACCCTCAGCGTGAGTACCTTATTCAAGTAACGCCTCTCAGTGATTGGACCAAGAGCCCGCATATGTGGCTTGCCATGCCCATAGGCACGCAGGACTAACTAGATGGTGTGTATTCCAGTTGAGGGAACCCACTGCTGTGCTCTAGAGTCCCTCTCCTGGGGGGTCCCCTGTGGCAGAAAACAGTACTCTTCCCTTCCCACAGAATGAACCCAAACACTTGGGAGCTTGGACAATCCCCTGAGAGGAAGGCTCTTCCTCGGCCCCTGAAGCAACCCCTACCCTGAACGGCCACTGTGAACGCAACACCCAGAGACAAAAGCCTGAGTGACTGCCTCGACTTGCCCTCTTTGATATCCAGAGGATCTCCCCTCTCGGACTGGAGATCAGGCCTGCCATTACCTTGGCCCCTACCTGAGCCAAGTTTGCTTTTTCAGACATCTGTCCCCACAGCCCTGGCAAACACAGCCTCTAGGCTGGGTCCTCTGGAGCCATACCACAGGACCATGCCTGCTCTCTCCTGGGAAACTCTGTCCATTCCTTTGGCCACACACTTCCAGAATATGAGAAACCTCAAGGCCCCCGAGGACATACCATTACCGGGAGCCTCCCTGCACACACTGGGGCCTTCGGACACAAGCTGAGCTGCTACCTCCATGAAGGCATGCACACAGATGTCAACAGAGATAGAAGGTTGAGCCGGACAGGCACTCAGGCCCTAATCTCAACTCTTGCTTTGTTTTCCAGGTGTCACTCCTCAGAGGCTTTGGTTCGAAGAACAGGATATGGCGCTTTCCTGAGGCACTGAACAGAACTTCTCTCGTCTCCACATGGGAAGCTTCCTTGTTGGAGCCGTGTCAAACACCTCAGGTTGGAGAATCCTGCAGAGTCCCTGAGCCACCTCCACATTCCAAGGTCTCCCAGGCCAACAAGCCACAGTAGGACTCATCTTCAGGAGAGTCCATTTCAACTCTCCCCTCTGGGTAGCTCACCCAGGAGCCCGCAGATTGAGCCTGCCTTGTCCTGACTAAAGAGTGGGAATATGAGGTGGCGTTCCCAGGCATCCATGCTTAGACACCTGCTCTCGAGTCTTTCCGTATGGGGCCTCCTGGAACCATCCAATAGCACTCGACTTTCGTGCAGAAGGAAACCTTGAGGTTTGGAGTAGTTCACAAATCCCATCGCAGGCAAACCTTCCTGGCCTCATGAGGCCCCCACACCATTCAGGCAGAGGCCATGCTGGACAAAAACTCTAGCCTGAGGCACGTCTCAGAGTTGAAATGACCTCAGTGCAGGAGATCTCGATTCAGCCTCTCAGAGTGGGCCTGCCGTTCCATCGGTCCCAAACCTCACGCTAGCTTGTGTTTTCAGACTTCCTTCCTCACACTCCTGGCAAACAAGCCCTCCGGACTAGGAACTCCAGAACCACAACCCAGCCCAGGGTCTGCCCAAGGGAAGAAAAACGTTTCCCTGTGGGGCTCTCTCCAGAAAACCCAGATGAGGATCAACCTGCTCGGGCCTCGACGGTACCCGAACTGGATAGGCTGCTCTGGGCACTCATGCTCTGTCTGACACAGCCTGAAGCCAGACGTCCAGACAGACAAGGAGACAGCTGGCCGCACACCCAGCACTTCGGACACGCCATGGTCTTATGCCGTCACCTCTTCCTAACCTTGGTTTTCAGATATCTGAACCTAGACATTATATCAATTCTCCACACAGCTGGGTATCGCAAGCACAACACAGAACTCCTCCTTCCCCGTGGCTGTAAAGCTTGCTCTTGGCATGGAGTCACACCTTCAGGGTGGGAGAAACCTTCCTGGTCCCTGATGCCACGCCCAAACTTGAGTGCTGCTTGGGCACAAATTCACACTCTGACCCTCAGCATGAGCCCCATGTCAAAGAAAGGCCTGTCAGGGCCTGGGCCAAGAGCCCGCATATGGGGCTTGCCAAGCCCCTATGCACCCAATCCTCACCAGTGTTTGAGTTTTCCAGTCGCCCCGCCCGTACCTGGGGCTCTGCTCTGGAATCCCTTTCTTGGAGAGACACGTGAGCCAGACAACACTTTTCCACCCTTCCCACAAAATGACCCCAAACTCTTGGGAGCTGGGACAAATCCCCAGAGAGGGATACTCGTCCACAGTCCCTGAGGCCACCCCTCCAATCCACGGCTATCTCGGACACAACATCCAGAGACAAAAGCCTGAAGGAACGCCTCCCACTCGCCCTTGTTTCAGAGGCCCAGGAGCTCCCTCTCGGGCTGTACATCCGGCCTGCCATACCCTAGGCGCCACTCATAAGCTGAGTTTGTGTTTTCAGACTTCTGTGCCCTCAGCGTGGACCCACACAACCGCCAGGCTAGGGCCTCTGGAGCCACAGCGAAAGATTGTGCCTGCCCTCTCCAAGGAAATTGTGCCCAATCCATTGACCACAACCCTACAGGTTAGGGAAAAGCTCCAAGGCCCCTGAGGCCATCAATAGTGTAGGCCACCCTGGACTAAGAGGGGCTCTCTGACACCAGCGGAGCAACTATCTCCACTTAGACTCTCAGACAGTGTCCCCAGAGACAGAAGGTTGAAATGGACAGGCCCCCAGGCCCTAATCTGAACCTTAGCTTTGGTTTCCATGTGTCCGTCCTCAGAGGTCTGTTTTCGTAGACCAGCACACGGGGCTTTTCTGAGGCTCCAAACCAAACCTCTCTCGTCTCCACATGGGGAGCTTACTTACTGGGGATGTATCAAACCCTTCAGGTAGGAGAGTTCCGCAGGGCCACTGAACAACCAGCACATTCCAAGTTTTCCATGGACCCAAACGCACATTATGACGCATCCTCAGGAGAGGCCATTTCAACTCAGCCCCCTGGTTAGCGTGCCCCAGAGGCAGCAGATCAAACATATCTTGTGGCTAATGGCCAAAGGGAATGCGAGGCATGCTGTACAGGGATCCATCCTTCGAACCGTGCTCTCCAGTCCTTCCGTATGGTATGTCCTGGAGCCATGCAACAGGACTCGAATGTCCCACAGAAGGAAACCTGGTGGTTTGGGGCAACCTCCAAACTCAGCGTGGGAAAACTTCCTTGGCCTCATGAGGCCCCCGCTTCATGAAGGTGCCAACATGGACACATACTCCAGCCTCAGCCAACGTCTGATCCTCAGCCTGACTTCAGATGCAGGAGATTTTGATTCAGCCTCTGCCTAGTGGGCCTGCTCTGCCCTTGGCTCCAATCCTCACTTTAGCTTGTGTTCCTAGACTTCCGTCCTCACACTCCTGGCCCGCAAGCCCTCCCTACTGGGAATTCTGGGGCCACAATGAAGCACTCCGCGTGCCTCCCAGGAGAAAAACTTTGTCTATGGTGCTGCCCAGAAACCCCAAATGAGGATCAAACTGCTTGGCCCTCAGCAACACCCCAATTGCATAGGCTACCTTAAACACTGATGCTCTGTCGCAAGTAGCCTGAGCCCAGACCTTCCAACAGACACCGACACAGCTGGCTGCACACCCAGCACATTGGACCCGCCACTGCCTTAGGCCACCATCCATTCCCAACCTGGGTTTTCAGTCATCAGAACCTAGACCTTATCTCCAATCCCTGCACAGGGGGGAACCTGATGCACAAGTCAGAACCCCTCCTTCCCCATGGCAAGAAACCTTGCTGCTGGCAGTGAGTCAAACCTTCAGTGTAGGAGAAAACGGCATGGCCCATGAGGCCACGCCCATGTGTGAGGGCCGCCTTGGGCACAAACACACATTGTGACCCTCAGCGTGAGTACCTTATTCAAGTAACGCCTCTCAGTGATTGGACCAAGAGCCCGCATATGTGGCTTGCCATGCCCATAGGCACGCAGGACTAACTAGATGGTGTGTATTCCAGTTGAGGGAACCCACTGCTGTGCTCTAGAGTCCCTCTCCTGGGGGGTCCCCTGTGGCAGAAAACAGTACTCTTCCCTTCCCACAGAATGAACCCAAACACTTGGGAGCTTGGACAATCCCCTGAGAGGAAGGCTCTTCCTCGGCCCCTGAAGCAACCCCTACCCTGAACGGCCACTGTGAACGCAACACCCAGAGACAAAAGCCTGAGTGACTGCCTCGACTTGCCCTCTTTGATATCCAGAGGATCTCCCCTCTCGGACTGGAGATCAGGCCTGCCATTACCTTGGCCCCTACCTGAGCCAAGTTTGCTTTTTCAGACATCTGTCCCCACAGCCCTGGCAAACACAGCCTCTAGGCTGGGTCCTCTGGAGCCATACCACAGGACCATGCCTGCTCTCTCCTGGGAAACTCTGTCCATTCCTTTGGCCACACACTTCCAGAATATGAGAAACCTCAAGGCCCCCGAGGACATACCATTACCGGGAGCCTCCCTGCACACACTGGGGCCTTCGGACACAAGCTGAGCTGCTACCTCCATGAAGGCATGCACACAGATGTCAACAGAGATAGAAGGTTGAGCCGGACAGGCACTCAGGCCCTAATCTCAACTCTTGCTTTGTTTTCCAGGTGTCACTCCTCAGAGGCTTTGGTTCGAAGAACAGGATATGGCGCTTTCCTGAGGCACTGAACAGAACTTCTCTCGTCTCCACATGGGAAGCTTCCTTGTTGGAGCCGTGTCAAACACCTCAGGTTGGAGAATCCTGCAGAGTCCCTGAGCCACCTCCACATTCCAAGGTCTCCCAGGCCAACAAGCCACAGTAGGACTCATCTTCAGGAGAGTCCATTTCAACTCTCCCCTCTGGGTAGCTCACCCAGGAGCCCGCAGATTGAGCCTGCCTTGTCCTGACTAAAGAGTGGGAATATGAGGTGGCGTTCCCAGGCATCCATGCTTAGACACCTGCTCTCGAGTCTTTCCGTATGGGGCCTCCTGGAACCATCCAATAGCACTCGACTTTCGTGCAGAAGGAAACCTTGAGGTTTGGAGTAGTTCACAAATCCCATCGTAGGCAAACCTTCCTGGCCTCATGAGGCCCCCACACCATTCAGGCAGAGGCCATGCTGGACAAAAACTCTAGCCTGAGGCACGTCTCAGAGTTGAAATGACCTCAGTGCAGGAGATCTCGATTCAGCCTCTCAGAGTGGGCCTGCCGTTCCATCGGTCCCAAACCTCACGCTAGCTTGTGTTTTCAGACTTCCTTCCTCACACTCCTGGCAAACAAGCCCTCCGGACTAGGAACTCCAGAACCACAACCCAGCCCAGGGTCTGCCCAAGGGAAGAAAAACGTTTCCCTGTGGGGCTCTCTCCAGAAAACCCAGATGAGGATCAACCTGCTCGGGCCTCGACGGTACCCGAACTGGATAGGCTGCTCTGGGCACTCATGCTCTGTCTGACACAGCCTGAAGCCAGACGTCCAGACAGACAAGGAGACAGCTGGCCGCACACCCAGCACTTCGGACACGCCATGGTCTTATGCCGTCACCTCTTCCTAACCTTGGTTTTCAGATATCTGAACCTAGACATTATATCAATTCTCCACACAGCTGGGTATCGCAAGCACAACACAGAACTCCTCCTTCCCCGTGGCTGTAAAGCTTGCTCTTGGCATGGAGTCACACCTTCAGGGTGGGAGAAACCTTCCTGGTCCCTGATGCCACGCCCAAACTTGAGTGCTGCTTGGGCACAAATTCACACTCTGACCCTCAGCATGAGCCCCATGTCAAAGAAAGGCCTGTCAGGGCCTGGGCCAAGAGCCCGCATATGGGGCTTGCCAAGCCCCTATGCACCCAATCCTCACCAGTGTTTGAGTTTTCCAGTCGCCCCGCCCGTACCTGGGGCTCTGCTCTGGAATCCCTTTCTTGGAGAGACACGTGAGCCAGACAACACTTTTCCACCCTTCCCACAAAATGACCCCAAACTCTTGGGAGCTGGGACAAATCCCCAGAGAGGGATACTCGTCCACAGTCCCTGAGTCCACCCCTTCAATCCACGGCTATCTCGGACACAACATCCAGAGACAAAAGCCTGAAGGAACGCCTCCCACTCGCCCTTGTTTCAGAGGCCCAGGAGCTCCCTCTCGGGCTGTACATCCGGCCTGCCATACCCTAGGCGCCACTCATAAGCTGAGTTTGTGTTTTCAGACTTCTGTGCCCTCAGCGTGGACCCACACAACCGCCAGGCTAGGGCCTCTAGAGCCACAGCGAAAGATTGTGCCTGCCCTCTCCAAGGAAATTGTGCCCAATCCATTGACCACAACCCTATAGGTTAGGGAAAAGCTCCAAGGCCCCTGAGGCCATCAATAGTGTAGGCCACCCTGGACTAAGAGGGGCTCTCTGACACCAGCGGAGCAACTATCTCCACTTAGACTCTCAGACAGTGTCCCCAGAGACAGAAGGTTGAAATGGACAGGCCCCCAGGCCCTAATCTGAACCTTAGCTTTGGTTTCCATGTGTCCGTCCTCAGAGGTCTGTTTTCGTAGACCAGCACACGGGGCTTTTCTGAGGCTCCAAACCAAACCTCTCTCGTCTCCACATGGGGAGCTTACTTACTGGGGATGTATCAAACCCTTCAGGTAGGAGAGTTCCGCAGGGCCACTGAACAACCAGCACATTCCAAGTTTTCCATGGACCCAAACGCACATTATGACGCATCCTCAGGAGAGGCCATTTCAACTCAGCCCCCTGGTTAGCGTGCCCCAGAGGCAGCAGATCAAACATATCTTGTGGCTAATGGCCAAAGGGAATGCGAGGCATGCTGTACAGGGATCCATCCTTCGAACCGTGCTCTCCAGTCCTTCCGTATGGTATGTCCTGGAGCCATGCAACAGGACTCGAATGTCCCACAGAAGGAAACCTGGTGGTTTGGGGCAACCTCCAAACTCAGCGTGGGAAAACTTCCTTGGCCTCATGAGGCCCCCGCTTCATGAAGGTGCCAACATGGACACATACTCCAGCCTCAGCCAACGTCTGATCCTCAGCCTGACTTCAGATGCAGGAGATTTTGATTCAGCCTCTGCCTAGTGGGCCTGCTCTGCCCTTGGCTCCAATCCTCACTTTAGCTTGTGTTCCTAGACTTCCGTCCTCACACTCCTGGCCCGCAAGCCCTCCCTACTGGGAATTCTGGGGCCACAATGAAGCACTCCGCGTGCCTCCCAGGAGAAAAACTTTGTCTATGGTGCTGCCCAGAAACCCCAAATGAGGATCAAACTGCTTGGCCCTCAGCAACACCCCAATTGCATAGGCTACCTTAAACACTGATGCTCTGTCGCAAGTAGCCTGAGCCCAGACCTTCCAACAGACACCGACACAGCTGGCTGCACACCCAGCACATTGGACCCGCCACTGCCTTAGGCCACCATCCATTCCCAACCTGGGTTTTCAGTCATCAGAACCTAGACCTTATCTCCAATCCCTGCACAGGGGGGAACCTGATGCACAAGTCAGAACCCCTCCTTCCCCATGGCAAGAAACCTTGCTGCTGGCAGTGAGTCAAACCTTCAGTGTAGGAGAAAACGGCATGGCCCATGAGGCCACGCCCATGTGTGAGGGCCGCCTTGGGCACAAACACACATTGTGACCCTCAGCGTGAGTACCTTATTCAAGTAACGCCTCTCAGTGATTGGACCAAGAGCCCGCATATGTGGCTTGCCATGCCCATAGGCACGCAGGACTAACTAGATGGTGTGTATTCCAGTTGAGGGAACCCACTGCTGTGCTCTAGAGTCCCTCTCCTGGGGGGTCCCCTGTGGCAGAAAACAATACTCTTCCCTTCCCACAGAATGAACCCAAACACTTGGGAGCTTGGACAATCCCCCGAGAGGAAGGCTCTTCCTCGGCCCCTGAAGCAACCCCTACCCTGAACGGCCACTGTGAACGCAACACCCAGAGACAAAAGCCTGAGCGACTGCCTCCCACTTGCCCTCCTTTGATATCCAGAGGATCTCCCCTCTCGGACTGGAGATCAGGCCTGCCATTACCTTGGCCCCTACTTGAGCCAAGTTTGCTTTTTCAGACATCTGTCCCCACAGCCCTGGCAAACACAGCCTCTAGGCTGGGTCCTCTGGAGCCATACCACAGGACCATGCCTGCTCTCTCCTGGGAAACTCTGTCCATTCCTTTGGCCACACACTTCCAGAATATGAGAAACCTCAAGGCCCCCGAGGACATACCATTACCGGGAGCCTCCCTGCACACACAGGGGCCTTCGGACACAAGCTGAGCTGCTACCTCCATGAAGGCATGCACACAGATGTCAACAGAGATAGAAGGTTGAGCCGGACAGGCCCTTAGGCCCTAATCTCAACTCTTGCTTTGTTTTCCAGGTGTCACTCCTCAGAGGCTTTGGTTCGAAGAACAGGATATGGGGCTTTCCTGAGGCACTGAACAGAACTTCTCTCGTCTCCACATGGGAAGCTTCCTTGTTGGAGCCGTGTCAAACACATCAGGTTGGAGAATCCTGCAGAGTCCCTGAGCCACCTCCACATTCCAAGGTCTCCCAGGCCAACAAGTCACAGTAGGACTCATCTTCAGGAGAGTCCATTTCAACTCTCCCCTCTGGGTAGCTCACCCAGGAGCCCACAGATTGAGCCTGCCTTGTCCTGACTAAAGAGTGGGATATGAGGTGGCGTTCCCAGGCATCCATGCTTAGACACCTGCTCTCGAGTCTTTCCGTATGGGGCCTCCTGGAACCATCCAATAGCGCTCGACTTTCGTGCAGAAGGAAACCTTGAGGTTTGGAGTAGTTCACAAATCCCATCGCAGGCAAACCTTCCTGGCCTCATGAGGCCCCCACACCATTCAGGCAGAGGCTATGCTGGACAAAAACTCTAGCCTGAGGCATGTCTCAGAGTTGAAATGACCTCAGTGCAGGAGATCTCGATTCAGCCTCTCAGAGTGGACCTGCCGTGCCATCGGTCCCAAACCTCACGCTAGCTTGTGTTTTCAGACTTCCTTCCTCACACTCCTGGCAAACAAGCCCTCCGGACTAGGAACTCCAGAACCACAACCCAGCCCAGGGTCTGCGCAAGGGAAGAAAAACGTTTCCCTGTGTGGCTCTCTCCAGAAAACCCAGATGAGGATCAACCTGCTTGGGCCTCGACGGTACCCGAACTGGATAGGCTGCTCTGGGCACTCATGCTCTGTCTGACACAGCCTGAAGCCAGACGTCCAGACAGACAAGGAGACAGCTGGCCGCACACCCAGCACTTCGGACACGCCATGGTCTTATGCCGTCACCTCTTCCTAACCTTGGTTTTCAGATATCTGAACCTAGACATTATATCAATTCTCCACACAGCTGGGTATCGCAAGCACAACACAGAACTCCTCCTTCCCCGAGGCTGTAAAGCTTGCTCTTGGCATGGAGTCACACCTTCAGGGTGGGAGAAATCTTCCTGGTCCCTGATGCCACGCCCAAACTTGAGTGCTGCTTGGGCACAAATTCACACTCTGACCCTCAGCATGAGCCCCATGTCAAAGAAAGGCCTGTCAGGGCCTGGGCCAAGAGCCCGCATATGGGGCTTGCCAAGCACCTATGCACCCAATCCTCACCAGTGTTTGAGTTTTCCAGTCGCCCCGCCCGTACCTGGGGCTCTGCTCTGGAATCCCTTTCTTGGAGAGACACGTGAGCCAGACAACACTTTTCCACCCTTCCCACAAAATGACCCCAAACTCTTGGGAGCTGGGACAAATCCCCAGAGAGGGATACTCGTCCACAGTCCCTGAGGCCACCCCTCCAATCCACGGCTATCTCGGACACAACATCCAGAGACAAAAGCCTGAAGGAAGGCCTCCCACTCGCCCTTGTTTCAGAGGCCCAGGAGCTCCCTCTCGGGCTGTACATCCGGCCTGCCATACCCTAGGCGCCACTCATAAGCTGAGTTTGTGTTTTCAGACTTCTGTGCCCTCAGCGTGGACCCACACAACCGCCAGGCTAGGGCCTCTGGAGCCACAGCGAAAGATTGTGCCTGCCCTCTCCAAGGAAATTGTGCCCAATCCATTGACCACAACCCTACAGGTTAGGGAAAAGCTCCAAGGCCCCTGAGGCCATCAATAGTGTAGGCCACCCTGGACTAAGAGGGGCTCTCTGACACCAGCGGAGCAACTATCTCCACTTAGACTCTCAGACAGTGTCCCCAGAGACAGAAGGTTGAAATGGAGAGGCCCCCAGGCCCTAATCTGAACCTTAGCTTTGGTTTCCATGTCTCCGTCCTCAGAGGTCTGTTTTCGTAGACCAGCACACGGGGCTTTTCTGAGGCTCCAAACCAAACCTCTCTCGTCTCCACATGGGGAGCTTACTTACTGGGGATGTATCAAACCCTTCAGGTAGGAGAGTTCCGCAGGGCCACTGAACAACCAGCACATTCCAAGGTTTCCATGGACCCAAACGCACATTATGACGCATCCTCAGGAGAGGCCATTTCAACTCAGCCCCCTGGTTAGCGTGCCCCAGAGGCAGCAGATCAAACATATCTTGTGGCTAATGGCCAATGGGAATGCGAGGCATGCTGTACAGGGATCCATCCTTCGAACCGTGCTCTCCAGTCCTTCCGTATGGTATGTCCTGGAGCCATGCAACAGGACTCGAATGTCCCACAGAAGGAAACCTGGTGGTTTGGGGCAACCTCCAAACTCAGCGTGGGAAAACTTCCTTGGCCTCATGAGGCCCCCGCTTCATGAAGGTGCCAACATGGACACATACTCCAGCCTCAGCCAACGTCTGATCCTCAGCCTGACTTCAGATGCAGGAGATTTTGATTCAGCCTCTGCCTAGTGGGCCTGCTCTGCCCTTGGCTCCAATCCTCACTTTAGCTTGTGTTCCTAGACTTCCGTCCTCACACTCCTGGCCCGCAAACCCTCCCTTCTGGGAATTCTGGGGCCACAATGAAGCACTCCGCCTGCCTCCCAGGAGAAAAACTTTGTCTATGGTGCTGCCCAGAAACCCCAAATGAGGATCAAACTGCTTGGCCCTCGGCAACACCCCAATTGCATAGGCTACCTTAAACACTGATGCTCTGTCGTAAATAGCCTGAGCCCAGACCTTCCAACAGACACCGACACAGCTGGCTGCACACCCAGCACATTGGACCCGCCACTGCCTTAGGCCACCATCCATTCCCAACCTGGGTTTTCAGTCATCAGAACCTAGACCTTATCTCCAATCCCTGCACAGGGGGGAACCTGATGCACAAGTCAGAACCCCTCCTTCCCCATGGCAAGAAACCTTGCTGCTGGCAGTGAGTCAAACCTTCAGTGTAGGAGAAAACGGCATGGCCCATGAGGCCACGCCCATGTGTGAGGGCCGCCTTGGGCACAAACACACATTGTGACCCTCAGCGTGAGTACCTTATTCAAGTAACGCCTCTCAGTGATTGGACCAAGAGCCCGCATATGTGGCTTGCCATGCCCATAGGCACGCAGGACTAACTAGATGGTGTGTATTCCAGTTGAGGGAACCCACTGCTGTGCTCTAGAGTCCCTCTCCTGGGTGGTCCCCTGTGGCAGAAAACAGTACTCTTCCCTTCCCACAGAATGAACCCAATCACTTGGGAGCTTGGACAATCCCCCGAGAGGAAGGCTCTTCCTCGGCCCCTGAAGCAACCCCTACCCTGAACGGCCACTGTGAACGCAACACCCAGAGACAAAAGCCTGAGCGACTGCCTCCCACTTGCCCTCCTTTGATATCCAGAGGATCTCCCCTCTCGGACTGGAGATCAGGCCTGCCATTACCTTGGCCCCTACCTGAGCCAAGTTTGCTTTTTCAGACATCTGTCCCCACAGCCCTGGCAAACACAGCCTCTAGGCTGGGTCCTCTGGAGCCATACCACAGGACCATGCCTGCTCTCTCCTGGGAAACTCTGTCCATTCCTTTGGCCACACACCTCCAGAATATGAGAAACCTCAAGGCCCCCGAGGACATACCATTACCGGGAGCCTCCCTGCACACACAGGGGCCTTCAGACACAAGCTGAGCTGCTACCTACATGAAGGCATGCACACAGATGTCAACAGAGATAGAAGGTTGAGCCGGACAGGCACTCAGGCCCTAATCTCAACTCTTGCTTTGTTTTCCAGGTGTCACTCCTCAGAGGCTTTGGTTCGAAGAACAGGATATGGGGCTTTCCTGAGGCACTGAACAGAACTTCTCTCGTCTCCACATGGGAAGCTTCCTTGTTGGAGCCGTGTCAAACACCTCAGGTTGGAGAATCCTGCAGAGTCCCTGAGCCACCTCCACATTCCAAGGTCTCCCAGGCCACCAAGCCACAGTAGGACTCATCTTCAGGAGAGTCCATTTCAACTCTCCCCTCTGGGTAGCTCACCCAGGAGCCCACAGATTGAGCCTGCCTTGTCCTGACTAAAGAGTGGGAATATGAGGTGGCGTTCCCAGGCATCCATGCTTAGACACCTGCTCTCGAGTCTTTCCGTATGGGGCCTCCTGGAACCATCCAATAGCACTCGACTTTCGTGCAGAAGGAAACCTTGAGGTTTGGAGTAGTTCACAAATCCCATCGTAGGCAAACCTTCCTGGCCTCATGAGGCCCCCACACCATTCAGGAAGAGGCCATGCTGGACAAAAACTCTAGCCTGAGGCACGTCTCATAGTTGAAATGACCTCAGTGCAGGAGATCTCGATTCAGCCTCTCAGAGTGGGCTTGCCGTGCCATCGGTCCCAAACCTCACGCTAGCTTGTGTTTTCAGACTTCCTTCCTCACACTCCTGGCAAACAAGCCCTCCGGACTAGGAACTCCAGAACCACAACCCAGCCCAGGGTCTGCCCAAGGGAAGAAAAACGTTTCCCTGTGGGGCTCTCTCCAGAAAACCCAGATGAGGATCAACCTGCTCGGGCCTCGACGTTACCCGAACTTGATAGGCTGCTCTGGGCACTCATGCTCTGTCTGACACAGCCTGAAGCCAGACGTCCAGACAGACAAGGAGACAGCTGGCCGCACACCCAGCACTTCGGACACGCCATGGTCTTATGCCATCACCTCTTCCTAACCTTGGTTTTCAGATATCTGAACCTAGACATTATATCAATTCTCCACACAGCTGGGTATCGCAAGCACAACACAAAACTCCTCCTTCCCTGTGGCTGTAAAGCTTGCTCTTGGCATGGAGTCACACCTTCAGGGTGGGAGAAACCTTCCTGGTCCCTGATGCCACGACCAAACTTGAGTGCTGCTTGGGCACAAATTCACACTCTGACCCTCAGCATGAGCCCCATGTCAAAGAAAGGCCTGTCAGGGCCTGGGCCAAGAGCCCGCATATGGGGCTTGCCAAGCCCCTATGCACCCAATCCTCATCAGTGTTTGAGTTTTCCAGTCGCCCCGCCCGTACCTGGGGCTCTGCTCTGGAATCCCTTTCTTGGAGAGACACATGAGCCAGACAACACGACTCCACCCTTCCCACAAAATGACCCCAAACTCTTGGGAGCTGGGACAAATCCCCAGAGAGGGATACTCGTCCACAGTCCCTGAGTCCACCCCTCCAATCCACGGCTATCTCGGACACAACATCCAGAGACAAAAGCCTGAAGGAACGCCTCCCACTCGCCCTTGTTTCAGAGGCCCAGGAGCTCCCTCTCGGGCTGTACATCCGGCCTGCCATACCCTAGGCGCCACTCATAAGCTGAGTTTGTGTTTTCAGACTTCTGTGCCCTCAGCGTGGACCCACACAACCGCCAGGCTAGGGCCTCTGGAGCCACAGCGAAAGATTGTGCCTGCCCTCTCCAAGGAAATTGTGCCCAATCCATTGACCACAACCCTACAGGTTAGGGAAAAGCTCCAAGGCCCCTGAGGCCATCAATAGTGTAGGCCACCCTGGACTAAGAGGGGCTCTCTGACACCAGCGGAGCAACTATCTCCACTTAGACTCTCAGACAGTGTCCCCAGAGACAGAAGGTTGAAATGGACAGGCCCCCAGGCCCTAATCTGAACCTTAGCTTTGGTTTCCATGTGTCCGTCCTCAGAGGTCTGTTTTCGTAGACCAGCACACGGGGCTTTTCTGAGGCTCCAAACCAAACCTCTCTCGTCTCCACATGGGGAGCTTACTTACTGGGGATGTATCAAACCCTTCAGGTAGGAGAGTTCCGCAGGGCCACTGAACAACCAGCACATTCCAAGGTTTCCATGGACCCAAACGCACATTATGACGCATCCTCAGGAGAGGCCATTTCAACTCAGCCCCCTGGTTAGCGTGCCCCAGAGGCAGCAGATCAAACATATCTTGTGGCTAATGGCCAATGGGAATGCGAGGCATGCTGTACAGGGATCCATCCTTCGAACCGTGCTCTCCAGTCCTTCCGTATGGTATGTCCTGGAGCCATGCAACAGGACTCGAATGTCCCACAGAAGGAAACCTGGTGGTTTGGGGCAACCTCCAAACGCAGCGTGGGAAAACTTCCTTGGCCTCATGAGGCCCCCACTTCATGAAGGTGCCAACATGGACACATACTCCAGCCTCAGCCAACGTCTGATCCTCAGCCTGACTTCAGATGCAGGAGATTTTGATTCAGCCTCTGCCTAGTGGGCCTGCTCTGCCCTTGGCTCCAATCCTCACTTTAGCTTGTGTTCCTAGACTTCCGTCCTCACACTCCTGGCCCGCAAACCCTCCCTACTGGGAATTCTGGGGCCACAATGAAGCACTCCGCCTGCCTCCCAGGAGAAAAACTTTGTCTATGGTGCTGCCCAGAAACCCCAAATGAGGATCAAACTGCTTGGCCCTCAGCAACACCCCAATTGCATAGGCTACCTTAAACACTGATGCTCTGTCGCAAATAGCCTGAGCCCAGACCTTCCAACAGACACCGACACAGCTGGCTGCACACCCAGCACATTGGACCCGCCACTGCCTTAGGCCACCATCCATTCCCAACCTGGGTTTTCAGTCATCAGAACCTAGACCTTATCTCCAATCCCTGCACAGGGGGGAACCTGATGCACAAGTCAGAACCCCTCCTTCCCCATGGCAAGAAACCTTGCTGCTGGCAGTGAGTCAAACCTTCAGTGTAGGAGAAAACGGCATGGCCCATGAGGCCACGCCCATGTGTGAGGGCCGCCTTGGGCACAAACACACATTGTGACCCTCAGCGTGAGTACCTTATTCAAGTAACGCCTCTCAGTGATTGGACCAAGAGCCCGCATATGTGGCTTGCCATGCCCATAGGCACGCAGGACTAACTAGATGGTGTGTATTCCAGTTGAGGGAACCCACTGCTGTGCTCTAGAGTCCCTCTCCTGGGGGGTCCCCTGTGGCAGAAAACAGTACTCTTCCCTTCCCACAGAATGAACCCAAACACTTGGGAGCTTGGACAATCCCCTGAGAGGAAGGCTCTTACTCGGCCCCTGAAGCAACCCCTACCCTGAACGGCCACTGTGAACGCAACACCCAGAGACAAAAGCCTGAGTGACTGCCTCCCACTTGCCCTCCTTTGATATCCAGAGGATCTCCCCTCTCGGACTGGAGATCAGGCCTGCCATTACCTTGGCCCCTACCTGAGCCAAGTTTGCTTTTTCAGACATCTGTCCCCACAGCCCTGGCAAACACAGCCTCTAGGCTGGGTCCTCTGGAGCCATACCAGAGGACCATGCCTGCTCTCTCCTGGGAAACTCTGTCCATTCCTTTGGCCACACACTTCCAGAATATGAGAAACCTCAAGGCCCCCGAGGACATACCATTACCGGGAGCCTCCCTGCACACACAGGGGCCTTCGGACACAAGCTGAGCTGCTACCTCCATGAAGGCATGCACACAGATGTCAACAGAGATAGAAGGTTGAGCCGGACAGGCCCTTAGGCCCTAATCTCAACTCTTGCTTTGTTTTCCAGGTGTCACTCCTCAGAGGCTTTGGTTCGAAGAACAGGATATGGGGCTTTCCTGAGGCACTGAACAGAACTTCTCTCGTCTCCACATGGGAAGCTTCCTTGTTGGAGCCGTGTCAAACACCTCAAGTTGGAGAATCCTGCAGAGTCCCTGAGCCACCTCCACATTCCAAGGTCTCCCAGGCCAACAAGCCACAGTAGGATTCATCTTCAGGAGAGTCCATTTCAACTCTCCCCTCTGGGTAGCTCACCCAGGAGCCCGCAGATTGAGCCTGCCTTGTCCTGACTAAAGAGTGGGAATATGAGGTGGCGTTCCCAGGCATCCATGCTTAGACACCTGCTCTCGAGTCTTTCCGTATGGGGCCTCCTGGAACCATCCAATAGCACTCGACTTTCGTGCAGAAGGAAACCTTGAGGTTTGGAGTAGTTCACAAATCCCATCGCAGGCAAACCTTCCTGGCCTCATGAGGCCCCCACACCATTCAGGCAGAGGCCATGCTGGACAAAAACTCTAGCCTGAGGCACGTCTCAGAGTTGAAATGACCTCAGTGCAGGAGATCTCGATTCAGCCTCTCAGAGTGGGCCAGCCGTTCCATCGGTCCCAAACCTCACGCTAGCTTGTGTTTTCAGACTTCCTTCCTCACACTCCTGGCAAACAAGCCCTCCGGACTAGGAACTCCAGAACCACAACCCAGCCCAGGGTCTGCGCAGGGGAAGAAAAACGTTTCCCTGTGTGGCTCTCTCCAGAAAACCCAGATGAGGATCAACCTGCTCGGGCCTCGAAGGTACCAGAACTGGATAGGCTGCTCTGGGCACTCATGCTCTGTCTGACACAGCCTGAAGCCAGACGTCCAGACAGACAAGGAGACAGCTGGCCGCACACCCAGCACTTCGGACACGCCATGGTCTTATGCCGTCACCTCTTCCTAACCTTGGTTTTCAGATATCTGAACCTAGACATTATATCAATTCTCCACACAGCTGGGTATCGCAAGCACAACGCAGAACTCCTCCTTCCCCGTGGCTGTAAAGCTTGCTCTTGGCATGGAGTCACACCTTCAGGGTGGGAGAAACCTTCCTGGTCCCTGATGCCACGCCCAAACTTGAGTGCTGCTTGGGCACAAATTCACACTCTGACCCTCAGCATGAGCCCCATGTCAAAGAAAGGCCTGTCAGGGCCTGGGCCAAGAGCCCGCATATGGGGCTTGCCAAGCACCTATGCACCCAATCCTCACCAGTGTTTGAGTTTTCCAGTCGCCCCGCCCGTACCTGGGGCTCTGCTCTGGAATCCCTTTCTTGGAGAGACACGTGAGCCAGACAACACTTTTCCACCCTTCCCACAAAATGACCCCAAACTCTTGGGAGCTGGGACAAATCCCCAGAGAGGGATACTCGTCCACAGTCCCTGAGGCCACCCCTCCAATCCACGGCTATCTCGGACACAACATCCAGAGACAAAAGCCTGAAGGAACGCCTCCCACTCGCCCTTGTTTCAGAGGCCCAGGAGCTCCCTCTCGGGCTGTACATCCGGCCTGCCATACCCTAGGCGCCACTCATAAGCTGAGTTTGTGTTTTCAGACTTCTGTGCCCTCAGCGTGGACCCACACAACCGCCAGGCTAGGGCCTCTGGAGCCACAGCGAAAGATTGTGCCTGCCCTCTCCAAGGAAATTGTGCCCAATCCATTGACCACAACCCTACAGGTTAGGGAAAAGCTCCAAGGCCCCTGAGGCCATCAATAGTGTAGGCCACCCTGGACTAAGAGGAGCTCTCTGACACCAGCGGAGCAACTATCTCCACTTAGACTCTCAGACAGTGTCCCCAGAGACAGAAGGTTGAAATGGACAGGCCCCCAGGCCCTAATCTGAACCTTAGCTTTGGTTTCCATGTGTCCGTCCTCAGAGGTCTGTTTTCGTAGACCAGCACACGGGGCTTTTCTGAGGCTCCAAACCAAACCTCTCTCGTCTCCACATGGGGAGCTTACTTACTGGGGATGTATCAAACCCTTCAGGTAGGAGAGTTCCGCAGGGCCACTGAACAACCAGCACATTCCAAGGTTTCCATGGACCCAAACGCACATTATGACGCATCCTCAGGAGAGGCCATTTCAACTCAGCCCCCTGGTTAGCGTGCCCCAGAGGCAGCAGATCAAACATATCTTGTGGCTAATGGCCAATGGGAATGCGAGGCATGCTGTACAGGGATCCATCCTTCGAACCGTGCTCTCCAGTCCTTCCGTATGGTATGTCCTGGAGCCATGCAACAGGACTCGAATGTCCCACAGAAGGAAACCTGGTGGTTTGGGGCAACCTCCAAACTCAGCGTGGGAAAACTTCCTTGGCCTCATGAGGCCCCCGCTTCATGAAGGTGACAACATGGACACATACTCCAGCCTCAGCCAACGTCTGATCCTCAGCCTGACTTCAGATGCAGGAGATTTTGATTCAGCCTCTGCCTAGTGGGCCTGCTCTGCCCTTGGCTCCAATCCTCACTTTAGCTTGTGTTCCTAGACTTCCGTCCTCACACTCCTGGCCCACAAACCCTCCCTACTGGGAATTCTGGGGCCACAATGAAGCACTCCGCCTGCCTCCCAGGAGAAAAACTTTGTCTATGGTGCTGCCCAGAAACCCCAAATGAGGATCAAACTTCTTGGCCCTCGGCAACACCCCAATTGCATAGGCTACCTTAAACACTGATGCTCTGTCCCAAATAGCCTGAGCCCAGACCTTCCAACAGACACCGACACAGCTGGCTGCACACCCAGCACATTGGACCCGCCACTGCCTTAGGCCACCATCCATTCCCAACCTGGGTTTTCAGTCATCAGAACCTAGACCTTATCTCCAATCCCTGCACAGGGGGGAACCTGATGCACAAGTCAGAACCCCTCCTTCCCCATGGCAAGAAACCTTGCTGCTGGCAGTGAGTCAAACCTTCAGTGTAGGAGAAAACGGCATGGCCCAGGAGGCAACGCCCATGTGTGAGGGCCGCCTTGGGCACAAACACACATTGTGACCCTCAGCGTGAGTACCTTATTCAAGTAACGCCTCTCAGTGATTGGACCAAGAGCCCGCATATGTGGCTTGCCATGCCCATAGGCACGCAGGACTAACTAGATGGTGTGTATTCCAGTTGAGGGAACCCACTGCTGTGCTCTAGAGTCCCTCTCCTGGGTGGTCCCCTGTGGCAGAAAACAGTACTCTTCCCTTCCCACAGAATGAACCCAATCACTTGGGAGCTTGGACAATCCCCCGAGAGGAAGGCTCTTCCTCGGCCCCTGAAGCAACCCCTACCCTGAACGGCCACTGTGAACGCAACACCCAGAGACAAAAGCCTGAGCGACTGCCTCCCACTTGCCCTCCTTTGATATCCAGAGGATCTCCCCTCTCGGACTGGAGATCAGGCCTGCCATTACCTTGGCCCCTACCTGAGCCAAGTTTGCTTTTTCAGACATCTGTCCCCACAGCCCTGGCAAACACAGCCTCTAGGCTGGGTCCTCTGGAGCCATACCACAGGACCATGCCTGCTCTCTCCAGGGAAACTCTGTCCATTCCTTTGGCCACACACCTCCAGAATATGAGAAACCTCAAGGCCCCCGAGGACATACCATTACCGGGAGCCTCCCTGCACACACAGGGGCCTTCAGACACAAGCTGAGCTGCTACCTACATGAAGGCATGCACACAGATGTCAACAGAGATAGAAGGTTGAGCCGGACAGGCACTCAGGCCCTAATCTCAACTCTTGCTTTGTTTTCCAGGTGTCACTCCTCAGAGGCTTTGGTTCGAAGAACAGGATATGGGGCTTTCCTGAGGCACTGAACAGAACTTCTCTCGTCTCCACATGGGAAGCTTCCTTGTTGGAGCCGTGTCAAACACCTCAGGTTGGAGAATCCTGCAGAGTCCCTGAGCCACCTCCACATTCCAAGGTCTCCCAGGCCACCAAGCCACAGTAGGACTCATCTTCAGGAGAGTCCATTTCAACTCTCCCCTCTGGGTAGCTCACCCAGGAGCCCACAGATTGAGCCTGCCTTGTCCTGACTAAAGAGTGGGAATATGAGGTGGCGTTTCCAGGCATC